>NC_051216.1:5429773-5497273 GCF_015220715.1 Pygocentrus nattereri | reverse complement strand
AGCACAATGAGTTTTAAGATAGTCATGGCATGAAGTGAGTTTTACATTACATTAACATCACATCGTCTTCTGTGAGTTTATTGGCTGGTTACAAAGCAGAAATCTGATTACTGTGTGACTCACACAGAGCTGACGTTTTCCATTATCAATTAGCTAATTATAAGATCTTATTGAAATTTTATACAACAGTTAGTTCCAGCCTTGCAAGCTGATTGGTTGAGAGGCGTTCTAACTGTTTTTTCACCATAACATCACAGGTTTTTCACGAACACTGTGTCACTCTGCTGAGACGCCGTTGCTAAGCAACCACTCTGACAGCTGTAGGAGATGCTCAAGCAGCTTGAACGTTTTCACTTCTTACTTTGCCACAAACAGAAAACGGACGCTGTTAAGATCTCATCTGACCGACAGCCGATTTGGTCCGACTCTGAAGACGAGACGACACTAAGTTCCCAAACTGTCGTCACCACTGAGCAGCTTTTCAGTCGGCAGCTGTGACAGAAGAACAGCTGAACAACCTGGAATCAGCCAGAAATGAACCCAACACCATTCGCCAGACGAGTCTGATCTTCAGACTCAGACCAAATCAGACTGAGCCATAAAACTGAGCCAATAAAAACAGAAAAGCTGCTCAGTGGTGACGACAGTTTGGGAATTTAGTGTAAGGAGCTGGAGAACGAGCTAAGTAACTTTTCGAAATAACTGCATATGCATATCGGCTGGTAGAGTTAAAAGGATCGTTGCACCTTTGGAAATAAAATTTGTCAAAGCAAAACCAGCAACATCTGGAAAAACATGGCTGTTTAAAGTTTGAGAAGTTAATCATCACTGACTGAAGAACTTTGACTAATCAGTTGATCAAACACACCAGTCTAACAAACACAGTGTCAGAGTTGATGTACGTGCTCTGTTGTGCAAACGGTGCTGGAGGACGAGTAGAGTAACAGCAGGCTGGCACTGCTGATCAGCCTGAGTGCTGCTTGAGTGCAGTGGAAACAATGGCACTCGACCCATCAGCCCTGCAGCTAGGAATGAAGAATAAAACAGTGAGGGAATGCAATAAAGACCAAACGCCGCTCCCACATTCCAATCACACTTCAGTCACTCTGCTTCCACAATCCGCTCACACTGAACATCGTTATTGCTCTGATTTTATGAGCTGCAGTTTCTTTCCTCCGCTCTGAGAAGAATTCACAACCAATAACAGGAGAGATGTAAGACAAGCTACGTCTGTTAAATCCGCTCATGCTGGTGCGCATGTGATAAAACATGTAGGGACTGACTGACATGTCGACGAAACAGTTTCTCAGTGTGCTTCGCTTTAAAAGGGACGTCCACTCATTGGTCAAAATTTCAGCATAACGTGCATCACATGCCAATTTGATAACACAATACAATAAAACCTTGTCTGTCCTAGATAGAGAAATACATGCAGGGCGTGGAAATGAGAAATGTTATTCAAAAATAAAATACGATGCTAAAAATGATTTTTACAAATGTTTATTTTTAAGATTCCCCGGTCGGGTGACCGGGGTCCTCTCTGTGTGGCGTTCACATGTTCTCCCCGTGTCTGTGTGGGTTTCCTTCGGGTTCTCCGGTTTCCCTCCACAGTTCAAAGACATGCAGTCAGGTCAACTGGACATGGTAAACTGCCCCTAGGTGTGTGTGAATGTGTGTGTGTCTGTCTGTCTGCCCTGCGATGTACTGGCAACCTGTCCAGGGTGTATCCTGCCTTCTGCCTGATGACCCCTGGGATAGGGTCCAGCACCCCCCGTGACCCTGAGGGAGGGGCGGCTTAGAAAGTGTGTGTGTGTGTGTGTGTGTGTGTTTGTATTTTTAAGAACACTCAGGTTATACATGTAGCTTCAGAGTCTGTTTGGTAAACAAAAAAAATGCCTATTTTGTATTGTGGACTCCGGCATGGGAGTTACGGTTCTAGATGCCACTGCATGTTTTAGACTCCTCTGTACGTGAGTTTGTGTTCTAGATCTCCTGTGTGTGCGACAGTCCTCTAGATCTGCATGCAAGTGATGTTGCATGGTAGATTCCCCCGAAAGTGTATTGGTCTTCCAGATTCCTTGCAGAGCAGTCTCTGTTTTAGATTCCCCTGCAGGTGAGATGCTGTTCTAGATTCCTTGCAGGTCAGATGCTATTGTAGATCTCGCCACATGCAGAGCAGTGAGTATCATACATACCCTGCAGGTGTGTTCGTCCTCAAGATACCACTACAGTGTTCTAGATTCCACCCCCAAATAAGTGTCTGTTCTAGATTTCCCTTTAGTTTTGAGTGTTCTAGACACCTCCACAGGCAAACCCAGTATTGCATGTTCCCTTATAGGTGAAGGTGAATTGGTTCCTTGATGAGTGACTCACTGTATTTGGTGCCCTTGTAGGTCAATAAATATTCTAGTTGATTGTTCTAGACCTACAGTCAGGTTGCTGTTCTAGATTCCCCTGCAGGAGCATGGGTGTTCTAGATTTCCCCACAAGTGAGTTGCTATTTTAGGTCCCCTGCAGGTGAGTGAGTGATTTATATCCCCTTCAGTTATTGTTCTAGATTACCCTTAGGTGAAGCAGTGCTGTTGATTAAGTGTTCCCCACTTACCTGAAGGTGTGTTAGTGTTCTAAATACAGCAGTATTCCGATTCTCACCCGATAAGTGATTGTTCTAGATTTACCTGCAGTTTAGAGGGTTCTAGAACCCTGGCAGGCAAACCCAGGATTGCAGGTAAACTGGTTAGTGTTCCAGATTCCTTGATGCAGGGGGGTGAGTGTTCAGTCTAGATTGCTCTCAGGTGATGCAGTGCTGTTAATTAAGCGTTTACCCCTCACCTGAAGTGGAGTTTGTGTTCTAGATCCTCCTGCAAGTAAGTTGCTGTTCTAGAGTATTCTAGATCCCCCTGAATTTTAGAATTTTTAGAACGTAGATTCATTCCATTCTACAGGTTAGTGACTACTTTAGACCTAACCCCCCAAATGAGTGAGTGTTCTAGATTTCTCATGGGTGAGTGGCAGCTCCCTTTGTAGGACCATTTGTCTTCTAGATCCCCCTGCAGTTGATTGGCTGTTTTAGGTCCTACTTACACATAAATAAATCTGGTAAGTTTCTCTAGAATGGGGCATTTTTCCTCAAGATACTCTGCATGACTTTGTGAATTATAATGAAGTTCTAAAAAATCATCAGAATTTCCTTCAAAGATCTCAGACAACAGTAATTATTAAGGCGAGTGAGTTTTCAGTGAGATGACATTCAGCTGGATTTAAAGGAGCAGATCCAGAGGCTTGGAGGATAACTGGCCACTGCACACATGACTCTGCATGCCGGTGTAAAATAAAATCTCTGTATATTAAATAACTGAAAATAAAAACAATATAAAAATAAGGCCACAAAGGAGCGCCTTTACATATAGCTCACACTTCTTTATGAAACCATATGCTACCCTAAAGAAGAAAGATCTGATGTACATAGTTTTTATATTCAAAGTGCTTTTGAAAGAATATACTGGAGACATTCTTTAGTCCGTTAGTAGTCGTTGTGTTATTAAAATGCTTATAAATAGGAGTCTTTGTTCTTTGGCCTGATTATGCACATTCCTCAGGTTATCACAACAAATATCCCTTTTCCCTTAAAGTCTGTTTGTTTTTTATAAACTATAAGTGTTTGCACAAAAGGCACAGAGGCAAGTCTCTTTTGAAGTTCACCAGAACCACAGCCTTAGCAATGACCTTAATGTGTGTCCCCTACGATCCTCTGGAACTTTACTTGCTGTAAAGAACGGGAGCACAGTTTGTCCTCTTGGCCGAGGAGATTAAAATAACTCAGTCGTCCCCTCAAAGCTACCAGAATCAACCAACCATATTCAGGAGATCTCAAGAGATATTCTGGAGAGAGATGTTCTTTCCCCACATTTAATAATGTGGGGATAATAATAATAATTCAATATGCTGTGCTCTAGATCTCCAGCAAGTGTTTCTAGACCCCTCCCCCTTGCTGGTGAGTGAATGTTCTAGATTGCAATGCAGGTGAGTCACCATTCGAGATTCCCTTGCAGGGGAGTCAATGCAGGTGTGTCACTGTTCTACATTCCCCTGCATGGGAGTCAGTGTTCTAGATCCTCTGCAGGTCAGTTGCTGTTCTCTATACTCCTGCAGATGAGTGCGTATACTAGATTCCTCTGTTCTCATTTCCCATGAAGACAAATCATTCCTTTAGATTCCTGTGTAGGGGGTAATCATTCTAGATTACCCTTCAGGGAAGCAAGTGTTGTGGATTCCCCTGCAATGTAGCCAGTGTAGGTGAGCTGATGTTTTACATTCTCCTGCAGGTGAGCTCTAGACTGCTCTTCAGGTTGGGTTTGTTCAACATGTCCTTGCAGGTGAGTAGGTGATCTAGATTGTCCTCCAGGATACATCAGCTTCTAGATTTCCCTGTGCTGGAGTCAGTGCTATACATCACTGTGCACTCTGAGTCAGTGGTCTAGATAACCCTGGCAGTTAAATCAGGGGGATCTCCTTGCAGGTGAATCAGTGTTGTAGATTCCCCTGCAGGCAAGTCGGTATTCTAGATCCCCCTGCAGGCGAGTCAGTGTTCTAGATTCTCCTACAGGTGAGTCAGTGTTGTGGATTCCTCTTCAGGTGAGTTGGTGTTCTAGATTCTCCTGCAGGTGAGTCAGTATTCTAGACCCCATCACAGGCAAGTCGGTATAGATTATGGTCTAGATTATCCTGTAGATGTGTCGGCCCCTATACTGCTCTGCAGTTAAGTCTGTGTTCTAGATGCCCCTGAAGAAGAGTCCATGTATTAGATCCCCCTGCAGGTGAGTGATCAGTGTTCTAGAGCATGTGCTGCCCCCTAGAGGCAAAGGCTGAGCTCCTTGCGGACAGAGCACTTCTTGCACTGCACCACGCAGCACCAGTGGAACCGGCAAAGGCAGTTTTCCTCCAGCTCCACGGTCTCGAAGCGGTGGCCCCGCTCACAGCACAGCAGGTCGCAGCCACTCACGTCCAGCGCAGTGCTGTTACAGGTGCGGCCGCGAGTCCCCAGAGAACCCGTCTTCCTGTTCGGGAGGCAGAAGTCTGGAGACTCCGCTGAGTAGATCAGGTCCTGCTTGTCTGGGGGTTTAATATTCTGGCCCACAGGGATGAGAGTCTTCCCGTCGTTTCCCCCCATCACCTTGGAGCAGAGTAGCAAGATATGGACATATTACCATTTTTCAAGGGCCATACTGTGACTATATTTCTACAATCTCAGACATAAATGTACTAAACTGTCATTGATTCAGGGCCCCTCTTGTCACTGGGGTGGGACCCTCAAAGGTACATCTCAGTATCTTTAGTCAGGGAAGTGTGCTACTACGGGGGTTTTGAAATTCTAGCTTTTACAGCCAATTAGACTATTTTAATTAGGTCATTATGCAATGTTAGGCTACAGGATCCAGTATCTAAATACCTACGTAGTGCATTATGTAGGGAGCAGGGTGACATTTGAGATTCAGCCCCAGTGTGATAAAAGTGGTGCCACTAAATAAAACTCACTGTGGTAATTTATTCTAAGTTCATTATTATTATATGACAAAAAGTTTGAAGGTTCATGAAATGACCAAAGTATACAGCGATGGGTGACCAAACATTCTTCTCATTCGGTGGCCCATGGTTGCTTGGGAACTACACAATCTGCTAAAGGAACTACATTTCTTGGTGAAATGTATACAACCCCAATTCCAATGAAGTTGGGATGTTGTGTAAAACATAAATAAAAACAGAATACGATGATTTGCAAATCCTTTTCAACCTATATTCAATAGAATCCACTACAAAGACGAGATATTTAATGTTCAAACAGATAAACTTTATTGTTTTTTTGCAACTACTCACTCATTTTGAATTTGATGCCTGCAACATGTTCCAAAGAAGTTGGGACAGGGGCAACAAAAGACTGGGAAAGTTGAGGAATGCTCAAAAAACACCTGTTTGGAACATTCCACAGGTGAACAGGTTAATTGGAAACAGGTGAGGGTCATGATTGGGTATAAAGGGAGCATCCCTGAAAGGCTCAGTCGTTCACAAGCAAGGACGGGCGAGGTTCACCACTTAGTGAACAACTGCGTGAGCAAATAGTCCAACAGTTTAAGAACAACGTTTCTCAACGTGCAACTGCAGGAATTTAGGGATTTCATCATCTACAGTCCATAATATCATCAAAAGATTCAGAGAATCTGGAGAAATCTCTGCAGGTAAGCGGCGAGGCAGAAAACCAGCACTGAATGCCCGTGACCTTCGACCCCTCAGGCGACACTGCATTAAAAACCGACATCATTCTGTAACGGATATTCCCACATGGGCTCAGGAACACTTCGGAAAACCATTGTCAGTGAACTCAGTTCGTCGCTCCATCTACAAGTGCAGGTTAAAACTCTGCCATGCAAAGCGAAGCCAAATATCAACACCACCCAGAAACGCCGCCGGCTTCTCTGGGCCGAGCTCATCTGAGATGGACTGACGCAGAGAGGAAAAGTGTCCTGTGGTCTGACGCGTCCACATTTCACACTGTTTCTGGAAATCAGGGACGTCGTGTCCTCCGGGCCAAAGAGGAAAAGGACTGTTGTTGGATTGTTCTCAGCACAAAGTTCAAAAGCCAGCATCTCTGATGGTGTGGGGGGTGTTAGAGCCCATGGCAGGGGTAACCTGCACATCTGTGAAGGCCCCATTAATGCTGAAAGGTACATCCAGGTTTTGGAGCAACATCTGCTGCCATCCAAGCAGCGTCTTTTTCAGGGACGTCCTGCTTATTTCAGCAAGACGATGCCGAGCCACATTCTGCACGTGTTCCAACAGCGTGGCTTCATAGTAAAAGAGTGCGGGTACTAGACTGACCTGCCTGCAGTCCAGACCGTCTCCCATTGAAAATGTGTGGCGCATAATGAAGCTCAAAATACGACAGCGGAGCCCCCGGACTGCTGAGCAGCTGAAGCTGGACATCAAGCAGGAATGGGAAAGAATTCCACCTACAAAGCTTCAACTATCAGTGTCCTCAGTTCCCAAACGCTTATTGAGTGTTAAAGGAAAGGTGATGTAACACAGTGGGAAACACGCCCCTGTCCCAACTTCTCTGGAACGTGTTGTATGTTTTATTAAAGCAAAAAGCCACTCGAGGCTGTGTGTTCCTGCAATTTTATCACAGGGAAGGAAGTTCTACTCATGCCTAAGAACATCCTTCCCTGTGGTAAAATCACTGTAATGCACAGCGTCTGGCGGCTTTTTATTTTATTATATTTAACCAGGAAAAATCTCACTGAGACTTAAAAGCTCTTGTACAGGAGTGTCCTGGCCAACACAGGTAGCAGCACAAACACATACCGCGATAGTGATTAACAAATGGCACATTGTTTCGGCCTCTCACCTTGAAGGCGCCGTTGAAACGCTCGAGCAGCCGGTCGCCGACCTCTCGGAAATGAGGCATCTTCTTCCAGCAGGTCCTCAGAGTGCAGGAACCAGACAGCCCGTGGCATTTGCATTCAGTTCTCATATAATTCTTCACCGCCTGCAGTTCGACACACAGATAGATTGGAGAGATAAAAGGCGACGCTATTCAGAAGGAATTCACCCTCCTCCTGCTCCCTTCTTCATACCCTGCAGCCATGCTGGAGCTTATAGAGACTGACAGTGAAGAGCGTTCCAGAATGTTCCCTACGGTAATTAACCTCTGATTAACGCTCCATCAACATTTCTATCCTCTCCGATTAAAGGTGCTTTAGTGGTGCATCTGAAAAGAACATCATTACATATAATTATCATTTCAAAAAGTTCAAATCCACCGCACTTCTCCGCCCTGCCCACACACACACACACAAACACACACACACACACACCTGTTTACCTGCAGCTGACCCCAAACTGAAGAAGCTCGGGGTCAGGAGACACTGACCTGAACTAATGCAGATTAATGCGTGCACACATGAGCTAATGTCAGACTAGCAGGGGAGGAATTTAACCGCTCGTTGTCTAAGGCAGCTTTAGCTCTGCTCCTGAATTCTGGCTGCTCAGTGGATCAGACACAGCAGTGCTGCTGGAGGTTTTAAACACCTCAGTGTCGCTGCTGGACTGAGAACAGTCCACCAACCAAAAATATCCAGTCACCAGCGTCCTGTGACCACTGATGAAGGACTAGAGGATGACCAGCACAAACTGCAGCAGCAGATGAGCTGTCGTCTCTGACTTTACACCTACAAGGTGGACCGACAAGGTAGGAGTGTCTAATGGAGTGGACAGTGAGTGGACACAGTGTTTAAAAACTCCAGCAGCACTGCTGTGTCTGATCCACTCAGACCAGCACAACACACACTAACACACCACCACCACGTCAGTGTCCCTGCAGTGCTGAGAATGACCCACCACCCAAATAGTACCTGCTCTGTGAGGGTCCATGGGGGTCCTGACCACTGAAGAACAGGGTAACAGAGTATCAGAGAAACAGATGGACTACAGTCTGTAACTGTAGAACTACAGAGACCAGCTATACAGTAAGTGGAGCTGATAAAGTGGACAGTGAGTTGGTCAGAATGTTGTGTCTGATCGGTGAATAAGACCATGCAGGAAGCTATTTTGGGGTATAATCAGTAATGTGGATAGTTGAACAAGAAAATATTGCATCACCTGTGCATAACAAATGCACACACACACACACACACACACACACACACACACACACACACACACACACACACACTTGTGGACTTTTTTTTGTTTACTGATTTGTATGAAAGGCAGAACAATAAGATGAGAAACTCCTGGATGTGAACGACTTCTGTAAAAGGTCATGAACTTAATTTTTTGTACTGATTAAACAGAATAAACGAATAAATAAATAAATAAATCATATGTTGGGGAAACACATACTCATGAATGTTTATGTAACAATTTACCAAAAAAAAAGAAGAGCTGAAAAAAGAATTGTCAACTTGTTTTCCAGCTGAAAATAAAAACAGAATGAGAATACAATAAAACAGAACAGGAAGAAAACACAAATGTTGTAAACCGTTTTAGTTATTAATAAATAAAGAAAGTAATATGATAAACAACACAAAAAAAATCAAGTAAAAGTCTGAGGAGAAACAGGCTTTCCAAACTTTTTAAACTCTTTTTAAGGAAATAGATATTACGCCCATAAAAATCAGGCATTAGGATAAACTTCATGCTTCTGAACTGTTTATATTTATATAAACACAAAACGTGACTATTCACTGGCATGAAAGGCGATATGAGGGGGAACTCCACACTTATGAACCAGCAGCTCACAGAGTTACAGAAACACAAAGGAGAAAAAGGAAGGATTTGGCCGGAGACTCCATAATCACTAAAATTAGTTTTGGAATAACAAAAGGGGAAAAGATGTGAGAGAAAACATGTTTGCAAACTTTTAACTTTGAAAAGTTACTTAGTTAAGTTTACTTGGTGGTTGGTTAGTGTAGTGGGTAACACCTCTGCCTTCTACACTGTAGACTGGGGTTCAATCCCCACCTGGGCAAACACCCTACACTATACCAATAAGGGTCCTTGGGCAAGACTCCTAACACCACCTTCCCCTACCTGTGTAAAAAATGATCAAATTGTAAGTCGCTCTGGATAAGAGCGTCAGCCAGATGCTGTAAATGTCCTTAACCTACTTCAGCTCCTCGGGACCACCGGTGGGTCCAAACCGCGCTTGGTCATGTTCTTCATAACGTTCATATTCCATAAGCTCCATTCAGAAGCTGGGCGTCGTGTGAGGCTGTAGCTCTTCTCTCCAGTCTAATAGACGGTGACGTCATTTTAAACCCTTATAATAAAAGAAGCTGAACTTTGTTTTTCTACTGAAAGTCGACCCGTTTTTCCCCAAATCTGGGCTCTAAACTATAAACAGACGGCGTCTCTTCAGTGATCTGCTCTGGAAACATCACTTTTAGAGAATAACACAAAGAGCGGCGGAGATTTTTGGCTCTCAGCAGTAAATTGTAAGCATGTAGTGACGTGTGGAGATCGCAAAACACAGGATCTGTTTAATTTGAGGGGAACTTTTACTAAATAAATAAATAAATACATAAATAATTACATTTATTTCATGAAATTACTGAATAATTTGCCTTACAATATGGTCACGAAAATTCAGATGGACAAACCAAAATATACCCTGGAGAATGACAGTCAGATATGCTGGAAAACACTGTGCTTGCTTGTTTAGTGATACCCTGAAAACAGACAAGAAGCAAAGAAGAGAAGAAAAAAGGAGAGATATGAGGGAAAGTCCAGGCTTATGAACTTGTCTCAGCTCAGCCGAGTGTGCCAGTGTGTGCCAAGCGTGACTCCGTAACAGACCTGAGCTCCATCATGTGCCTCAGAAGTGCTCTATCTGCTCACTAGAGCCTGACTATCTGTGAGCATCACTGAGACACCCAGCATCCACCTGGAGAAGTCGGCGGCCGTGTAAACACAGTCCCGCCGAGTCTAGCGTTACAGTGGGAGAGGAGGGGCTCCGTCTGTGTTTAGACGGAAATCATCACTGGATTGTTTTTACCTTCTTCGACACTTCAGCACATCTTTTAGCACAAACACGTGAAATCTGATCTTCTGAGTTCCGATCTGGACCACATTCGTGATGCTTTTCAGCAAATGATCGCGCGCCAGTAGCTCGTACAAATAAACTAACAGCTATGGGCACAGAAACAGGCTGAGTCAGTCTGTCCGTGCAAAGACAATGTGTTGATACATTTTAATTTCATCTTTCAGCTTAAAGGAACGGTTCGCCGAGAGGCCGGAGCTCTTCAAATCTGACCAGCCGAGACATGTTTGGCGTCTGGCTTGGGTCTGTAGCTTTATACTGGAGCGACAAAATGTGGCCATGTTTACAGATAACAGCGAGTCATCCAGCGTCTGAAACAGCATGAGCAGGTCTATTAGAGATTATGTAAAGGGGACTTTTTCAATATTTCTGCATAATCCAGTGTGTGAAGTGTAAACAGAGAGATTCAGAGTGGGTTTGGTGTGAAGTGGTTCAGATGTCCTTACAGTGGTGGTGATAGGAACCAGGGGTTGCCATGACTACAACACAGATATAGACATTTTACGTTCATCAATTTTTCTAAATTCTTCATGATTAAACATTTTCGATACAAACAAAATCATTCAGAGTGGTTTGATCTGAAATAAGAGTCAGAGCTGGTCACGGTGGTGGTGATCGGAACCAGACGTCCACTTCTAAAAGCTCCTCATGGAAAGTTTTCTTTAGGGATATTTTGCCTCACAACATGACGCATGTATCCCACCACCATAAATGCACTTCAGAATGTGAAGAGAAAGGAAGAGAAGAGGACAGAGGAGAATAGAGAAGAGACAAGAAAAGAAGAGGACAGAAGAGAAAAGGAAAGAAGAGAAGAGAAAAGAAGAGGACAGAGGAGAAGAGAAGAGAGTAGGAGAGAAGAGGACAGAAGAGAACAGGACAGAGGAGAAAAGAAGAGGACAGAGGAGAAGAAGAGAAAAGGAAAGAAGAGAAAAGAAAAGAAGAGGACAGAGGAGAAGAGGAGAGAATAGGAGAGAAGATAGAAGAGGACAGAGAAGAGGACAGAAGAGAAAAGGACAGAGGAGAAAAGAAGAGGACAGAGGAGAAGAGAAGAGTACAGATGAGAAGAGGACAGAGGTGAAGAGATGTGTTGAGAAGAGAAGAGAAAAGAAGAGGACAGAGGAGCAGAGGAGAGAATAGGAGAGAAGAGAAGAAGAGAGAAGAGTCAGAGAAGAGAACAGAAGAGGACAGAGGAGAAAAGAAGAGGACAGATGAGAAGAGGACAGAGGAGAAGAAGAGAGAAGAGAAGAAGAGAGAAGAGGACAGAGAAGAGAACAGAAGAGGACAGAGGAGAAAAGAAGAGGACAGATGAGAAGAGGACAGAGGAGAAGAAGAGAGAAGAAAAGAAGAGAGAAGAGGACAGAGAAGAGAACAGAAGAGGACAGAGGAATAAAGAAAGGAAGAGATGAGAAGAGAGTAGAAGAGAGAAGAGGACAGAGGAGAATAAGAGATCAGAAGAGAACAGAAGACAAAAATTAAAATGATATTTTAGTCCAAAATCTTCTCAAGGCTTTGGTAAAACTGCCTCAGAGAGGCGGCGCATTCATAATCACTTTATAGATTAACTTTCCGTGAGGAGCTTTTAGAGGTGGACGTCTGGTTCCTATCACCACCATTGTGAACAGCTCTGACTCTCTAAGTTTCACGTTTCACATCAAACCACTCTGAATGATTTTGTTTATATCGAAAAGGTTTAATCAAGACGAACTTAGAAAAATGTATAAGAAGGATGAAACAACAACAATAACAACAACAACAATAACAACAATAACAACATTAATAGCGCTGATGATGAGTTACCAGTCGGCCGGCCTCGTTGTTATGGAGATCGATGAGTGTGCGGATGTCGCTCTTGCCCTTCCTGCGCTTGGCGTCCATGAACTGTTTGGATTTCTCGTAGCCGAACTCGACATCGTCCCCACAGCCGCCCCACTCCCACTTCACCCCCTCAGTGTGGGGGACTCCGGGGGGCCGGGGTGGGGGGGCCCGACTGCGGGTCGATTCACAGCCACATTGCAGCAGCTCCCCCATACTGCAGGCCTGAGTGACCGCATGAGTGACCCCCGCTGCCGTGATGGCATAGACAAACGCCGTCTCACGGATATCTGTCACAACACACACATATACATGCATTTACACACTCGGCTGCACAAAGAGGACAGAAGAGATGTGAAAGGAAGAGAGGGGTATGGACAGAGGAGAGAAGAGGACAGAAAAGAAGAGAAGGGGAGAGAAGAAGAGAAACGATGGAACACAACAAAAAGAAACAAAGCAAGATGAGAAGAAATGAGAAGAGATTAGACAACTGAAGAGACGAGTAAAAGAGAAGAAATGAGAAAAAGAAAAGAGAACAGAACAAGAGAAGAGAAGACAGGAAAAAAGAAGAGAACAGAAAAGAAGAGATGACAGAGGAGAGGAGAAGAGAAGAGAAAAGAAGAGAAGAGAGGAAAAAGGAGGAAAAAATAGAAGAGAACAGAAAAGAAGAGATGAGGACAGAAGAGAAGAGGAGAAAAGACAATAATAGGGGAGAAGAGAAAAAAACAAGAAAAGAAGAGGACAGAGGAGAAGAGAACAGGACAGAGGAGAAAATGACAGAAGAGAAGAGAAGAGAAGAGGGCAGAAGAGAAGAGAAGAGGGCAGAAGAGAAGAGAAGAGGTCAGAAGAGAAGAGAACAGAAGAAGACAGAGGAGAAGAGGGCAGAAGAGAAGAGAAGAGAACAGAAGAAGACAGAGGAGAAGAGAAGAGAAGAGAAGAGAAGATAAGAGAAGAGAAGAGAAGAGAACAGAAGAAAACAGAGGAGAGGAGAAGAGAAGAGAAGAGAAGAGAACAGAAGAAAACAGAGGAGAGGAGAAGAGAAGAGAAGATAAGAGAAGAGAAGAGAACAGAAGAAAACAGAGGAGAGGAGAAGAGAAGAGAAGAGAAGAGAAGATAAGAGAAGAGAAGAGAACAGAAGAAAACAGAGGAGAGGAGAAGAGAAGAGAAGAGAAGAGAAGAGAAGAGAAGATAAGAGAAGAGAACAGAACAGAAGAAGACAGAGGAGAAGAGAAGAGAAGAGAAGAGAAGAGAAGAGAAGAGAACAGAACAGAAGAAGACAGAGGAGAAGAGAAGAGAAGAGAAGAGAAGAGAAGAGAAGAGAACAGAAGAAGACAGAGGAGAAGAGAAGAGAAGAGAAGAGAAGAGAACAGAAGAAGACAGAGGAGAAGAGAAGAGAAGAGAAGAGAAGAGAAGAGAAGAGAAGAGAAGAGAAGAGAAGAGAAGTTGACTGAAGGTGTTCAGCTGATGAGGCTGTGCTGCTGAGCTGTATAGTGTGAGTTGATTGCTCAGCTCAGTATCAGACCAGTCAGTGAATGGGATTCATTAACAGCAGTGAAACGGAATCAGTGCTGTGCAAGAGGTTACACACCAGGACACGCTCACGCACGACACACACACACACATGCACGCACGCACACACAAACGCACACACACACACACGCGCACGCACACACAAACGCACGCACGCACACACACGCACACACACACATATACAAACACACACACACATGCACACACGCACGCACACACAAACACACACACAAACACACACATACACACACACACGACACACTTGCGTGCATGCACAGATATTAAATCCAGCTGTCTGTCCACACACCCTCTATCTCCATGCTGAGCTCTCTGTGAGGATGTACGATGGGTTCCAGCCGTCTGAGTGAAAATGCTTCTATTTTGAATTCTTTTCTGATTTAACACAAGGTTTTTGATTAGAGACGACATCACCAGCATAACGATCTGAGTGAAAAATAAAATCTTTGAAATATTTACATGAATCTCAGAATTATTTCTGGTCGGTCCTCTCTTAGCTCTAACGAGAGCTTGGACTCAAGCTGAACTCCACTAGTTTGTGTAAAAGCCTCTGATCAGTTGATCAAATCCACCTGAGAGTCGTCTGAACACGAGCTTCAGTAGAGGAAGAGACTCAAAACCAACTTTGTTTACAAAGGACTCAACATTTTCCTCTTTTTCAGAGCAGCCACATGTTTCTGCCTGCCATTAAAGGGAAGCTACTTCAGTGGAAATCAATTACAAAAAACAGAAGTGAACTAGATTTAAATGAATATTTAATAAGCAAATTAATATTTATGAAAGCATTTTGTGTTTATTTTTGTTTTGTTTGCGTTTTTTTTTTGCAGTTGTACACGATGGTAACACTTTATTTGGACAGTCCACTGTAGATGTTCTGTAGATGCTCAGTCAATCTTGAATTAAAATTGAAGTAAATATCTATTAAACGCAAGTGAACCTGAAGTTCTGTGGAAGGCTCTATTAAATCTAACCCTATCCCTAAACCTAAACCTAACCTCAAGGCAAAACCTACACCTTCTCCTAGACGTAACCCTAATCATAATGTTCTTGATGATTAACTGTCATCAGAAAGTTTGTTAATTACATAATTATCTGTAGATCATCTCTATGTGACCATCTAAATATAAAAATGTATCAGCTCCACTTACTGTATAGCTGCACTCCGTAGTTCTACAGTTACAGACTGTAGTCCATCTGTTTCTCTGATACTCTGTTACCCTGTTCTTCAGCAGTCAGGACCCCCATGGACCCTCACAGAGCAGGTACTGTTTGGGTGGTGGGTCATTCTCAGCACTGCAGTAACACTGACGTGGTGGTGGTGTGATAGTGTGTGTTGTGCTGGTCTGAGTGGATCAGACACAGCAGTGCTGCTGGAGTTTTTAAACACCTCAGTGTCGCTGCTGGACTGAGAATAGTCCACCAACCAAAAATATCCAGCCAACAGCGTCCTGTGACCACTGATGAAGGACTAGAGGATGACCAACACAAACTGTGCAGCAGATGAGCTGTCGTCTCTGACTTTACATCTACAAGGTGGACCGACGAGGTAGGAGTGTCTAATAGAGTGGACAGTGAGTGGACACAGTGTTTAAAAACTCCAGCAGCACTGCTGTGTCTGATCCACTCGTACCAGCACAACACACACTAACACACCACCACCACATCACTGTGAGAATGATCCACCATCCAAACAGTACCTGCTCTGTGAGGGTCCATGGGGGTCCTGACCACTGAAGAACAGGGTAACAGAGTATCAGAGAAACAGATGGACTACAGTCTGTAACTGTAGAACTACAGAGTGCAGCTATACAGTAAGTGGAGCTGATAAGATGGACAGTGAGAGTAGAAGCAGGGAGGTGGTCATGATGTTAGGCCTGACCGGCGTATGTCTGCTTTTTTTGTTTTTAAGTCTGCACCAGAGTTTGTTTCTTCGTAATACGGTGCCTTTTTTTTGGTTTAAAATTGCACTGGATGAAGCGCACCGAACTATTTATATAGGGTGATTTTTGATTGGTTAGAAATTTTGGATGGGGGAGGCATGTGTGAGTGGGGTTTCTCTCATGTTTGCCATCTTATGTCATCTTATGATGATATGAAATCCAAATCCATCCCTCACATATGTTCTTATTTCAAATGTCTCCTTTAAAACAATAAAACGTATCCTACCCATCATGATCTGACTTTTCCAGACCAAGAAAAGAGCAAAGTCAGAGCAGAAAATTACCAAGTCAGACTTGTTCACAGTGTTGGTGATAGGACCCAGACGTCCACCTCTAAAAGCTCCCTCCCAGAAAGTTATTACATGAAATGGTTATGAATACATTGAGTGCTTTTACATGCCCTCAGTAACCCAATCATAATCCGATTTCTGCAGTTATCTGATTATTCAAATGGTCATGTAAACAGGACACAGATTTCTTAGATGGGAGCAATGCCTACAAATCTGATAAAGAAATCTGATATAGAGGCTGGATTTGAGCTCAGTACTCAGATTTCTCAGAGCTGTGAGCTCTCACTCTGATTTCTTTCACATTTCTCAGTCTGAGCATGCATGAAAACAGACGGCGGTATCGGAAATAAGCTGGTGTTACCGCGAGATGCAGATAAACACTTTTGGAGCGAAGCTAAAACCAAATGCTTGACAAAATGAAGGATTTAGATATTCTTCGTCTTCGTATTTTTAGGTGGTGCGATGAAGCCGCAGCGTGAAGTTTGAGTTTTATGTTACGTCTTTTTCTGTGAGTTTATTGGCTGGTTCTACAGCAGAAATCCAGTCATGTAGACCCAGAGTTTCCCCATTATCTATTACTCAAGTACATGTAAACGCATTGATAGGATTACTGACCACATCTGAATTTCCAGTTATTGGATTATTAAGTTGTTTCACGATTTTGAGAACTTTTTGTCCAACTTTAAGTCCATTCATTCATGTCCAGAAAGTCCTCAAAGATTTTGCACAGTTTTACCATCGTTAATATTCCATATTGAAGGAATGTCCTGCTGTGTAACGTCTTTAGTGCTGTGCCACATGTCATTATATTCAGTATTGAGTGTGTTGTTCCATGTATGTGATGTGATTGTACCTAGAACATTTTGTTCAGCCTATTTTTGTCTGTCCCTACATGGTCATCTCACACCTGTCACTTGACATGTAGTGCCTGAGCCTAATCTTGGCATCAGTCCAGCTTATAAAATCGACTCCACTGTTCAGTGGGCTGGCTAAATATCTGGTACCCACATGCAAGAAATAAGCTTAAATTCTCCAGACATACGGCTGCTCCCTGGTTTTTGGAAGCTTTGGATGCTGTGATATATAAATGCAGGAGACTCGTGTGGGTTCTCTGGTGGTTCTGGATGGTAAATAAAATGTCTCTATCTGTGTTGTAGTCATGGTGACCCCTGGTTCCCATCAACACCACTGTAAAGACGTCTGAACCATTTCACACCAAACCGCTCAGAATGACTCTGAATTATGTATAATTTTTAAAAATGCAGTGTTTTTTCCCTTTAATCCAAATTTTGAAAGGTGGTGAGGTATCCCCAAACATTTGACAGGCACTGTAAACTCCCAGTAAAACCACAGGCCGTTTCTTGGTGTCCTACAGCGATGAGTTATAGCTGACTCAGGATCTTTCCTCCAAAATCTGTCCAGTAACACAGTCTATAACAGGGGTGCCCAGTCCTGGTCCTAGAGATCTACCACCCTGTGGAGTTTAGCTCCTACCCAAATTTAACACACCTGATCCAGGTAATGAAGACCTCCATAGGGACCTGAATTAGAGTCAGGGTGGTAGATCTCCAGGACCAGGACTGAGGTAAATTCCCACCCCTGCTCCACCCGAATAATGAGCTTCAGCATCTCGCTCCTCTCTGTGTTATTAACCAGCACAGGAGGATTCAGTGCTAATCTGAGTGTGCAGATTACATTACAGTCTCTTCTCTGTTTCTACAGTGACTGATAAAAAGCTCTTTGTTTTTTACTCAGTAAATGATGCGCTGATCCAGGCTGAGCTCAGACCCTGGCATCAGTGGGATTCACACCTATCCCCTCTGAGCCGCAGATAAGACGCAGAAACAGAATGACAATTCTCCCAATTTTGCTGCCCGAGACACAAATTCCATACAAATTTGTCCGGGTGTGTGTGCCTGGGCATGCCGAGCAGAGAGCATGCTCAGTCAGGAGGGGCTTCTGCCAGATTTAACAAATATTTTTATAATATTCAGTCTCTGAGTTAATGGTCCGTGTGACAGTAAGTTCAAAGGGGGCAGAGCAGCGCATGTGTGTGCGTTTATATACACTATATGGACAAAAGTATTGGGACACACCCTGTAATTATTAAATTCAAGTGTGTCAGTCAGTCTCATTGCCACGGGTGTGTAAAATCAAGCAGCTAGCCCTGCAGCCTGCCTTTACACACATTAGTGAAAGAATGGGTCTAAAGAGCCACTGAACTTGAGCGCAGTGCTGGGATAAGATGCCACCGTTGCAACAAGTCAGTTTGTGAAATTTCTTGCCTCTGAGATGTTCCACGATCAGCTGTGAGTGGTATTGTTGAAAAGTGGAAGCGTTTAGGAACCACAGCATCTGAGACATGAAGTGTCAGACCATGTAAAGTTACAGAGCGGGCCGCTGAGTTCTGAGGAGCATAGAGCATAAAAGTCAGCGACGCTCTGCTGATCAATAACTGCAGAGTTCAAACCTCTTCTCTCATCAACATGGGAGCTTCATGGCAACGTTTCCATGGCCGAGCAGCTGCACACAAGCCTTACACCACCAAGCACAATGCCAAGTATCGGAGGCAGTGGAGTAAAGCGCCGCCGCTGGACTCTGGAGCAGTGGAAACGCATTCTGTGGAGTGACCAATCACACTTTTCTATCTGTCAGTCTGATGGACGAGTCTGGGTTTGGAGAACGTTACCTGCCTGACTGCACTGTGCCAGCTGTAAAGTTTGGTGGAGGAGGGATAATGATATGGGGTTGTTTTGCAGGGGTTGGCCTAGAACCCTTAATTCCAGTGAAGGGGGAATCTTAACGCTTCAGCACCAAGACATTTTGGACAATTGTACACTTCCAACTTTGTGGGAACAGTTCGGGGAAGAACCTTTCCTGTTCTAGCATGACTGAGCCCCAGTGCACAAAGCACCTCCATAAAGTCGTGACTGGGTGAGTTTGGTGTGGAACAGAGCCCTGACCTCAACCCCATTAAACACCTTTGGGATGAAATTCCCACAGACACTCTCTAAAATCTTGCAGAGCTTCCCAGAAGAGTGGAAGCTGTTAGAGCTGCAAAGGGGGGCCAACTCCATATTAATGCATATGGGTGTAGAATGGGATTCATAAAAGCTTCTCATAAAAGCTCCCCAATAATCTTGTCCACATCATGTTACATCGATGTGCTAAAGACAGGCTTGTTCTCCACTGGACAATGTTGACAAGGGCACCAGTGTCCCCTACTTTGAGCTTCACCTTTACAGGCCTTTGGAGCTGTTTACAAATTTCACTCTTAATTTGTTCACACATAATAAGTCTACGTTCCTGCCCACATTTAGCCCAAAGTGTGCCATGGTTGTCCCCGGATGTTCTTGTTATGGGATCCCATATTTCTGAATGAAAAACACTCACTATTCCTCTGTCTCTCATGCTGCACTGTGTGAGCAGCACTCTGAAGAGCATGTGCGTGTGGCAGAGTTAAATTTATCCACACTGCACATACTTCAGCAGGTATGATAGGGATTAGAGAAGGGAAGAGAGTTTTACTGATGTTCCCGCCAGCACTGAGAGGAAACAGCAGTGTGAGTTACCTGATACAACCTCAACATTCTCATATTTCCACGTCTCTCTCTGTCTATATATATATATATATATATATATATAAAATACTGAAGTGGTTCACTGAGTTGAAAACACATCTGGGACTTTTAACTGGACTCGGGTGACCCTATACCTTAATTATGATTTCTGTATTAAAACATAATGGAATATTCCATTTTGTCAGTACCAAAACCATCATAACACTAGTAAAGCATTACCAAATATTTCAGTAGTGATTGTTTCGGCGGCGACAATTTTAGCTCATTTTGAGCAGAACTCAAAAACGCAGCCAGCCCATGACCAGCTTTGAGCAGCTGTTCACACAGAAAATCATCATGTGTTTATTAAAACAAAAAAAGTTCACTTATCTGCAGAAAATATGTTTTTCAGTAGTGACAAATTTTTAATGTTCCACCCTGATTTTCACAATTTGGGACACATTTACCTCAAAACAAGGATCTAGATGCTCACCATGTGGCCATTTAGAACACATGAAGTCATTAAAACAAGACGCTGAAGAAAATCTGACCATTCTTAATGTTACACGCTGATGTTCGGACTCTGAGACATAATACAATAAATAGTGATTTTTAGAAATGAACACTAATGTAAAAAGTAGTGATTCGCTGCATTAAAGTTGTGTTTATTCTGGTGTTTTACAGGCAAAAAAAACATACTTATTATCAAGATAACCAGGTTTAACCAGCTCTCTTAGATGTATCTCTCTCTCAGCTCGCATTATCTGACGCTGCAGATGCCAGAAACATCTGCCGTTCAAATGCTGATATGAACATTATCTCCTTTAGCTCCTTCAGCAGAACGAGACCCTGAAATGATCCCCATGCCCTCTTATTATCACTTGATTAAACTTGTTGCTGACCCACTGCCTCATTCTCATCTGACTCTTCTCATTATGGACTCACACAGCTGGGCATACATCTGGCCCAGCTCCAGAACAAAATCACTGAGGGTGCACCAGGAATCAGTGGAGGTGCTTATTAGCACGTTTATTCAGGGATAGGGTGAAAAGCAAAGCTGGAGTTCGACTGTCATTATAAAAAGTCTCGAAACTTACTGGACTTCAACTTACCTGCTAATTTGTGGAAGTTACATTAGAAAGTCCAGTACGATTCATTTCAATAGTCTACATGCTAGTTTGATTCATTTCCCCGACACTCGTGAACATTCAGAATGCTTGTGAGCGCAATCCCATACCCAATTCACAGTGATCAGGTTTTCTATGGACTATGTAGACGAAATAGTCTTCATGCTACACTGGCAGAGCTGTTCAATGTACCTAAAATGGTATCTGCGTTGGTCACAGGTTGGTCTAAAGGCTCAACTGAGGGTGAAAATTCAAAGGCATGGTGTAATACATAGAATATGCACTCTCATAGAATCACACCTGGCATAAAGGCATGTAAATATTTGGATGTTGACAAAGTTATTGTTATTTTAGCTTTGTTCAACAGCATGTTTGTGGTGAAATAATGAAAATAATGCTGATAAGCTCAAAGTGTAGACTTTCCGCTTTATTCTGAGGGTATTTACAACCAAATCAAAAAAACAATGTAGGAATTACAACCATATTTATACATAGCCTCCCATTTTTAGGGCTTAAAAAGTTATGGGACAAACTAACACAATCATAAATTAAATTGTCATTTTTAATACTTGGTTGCAAATCTTTTGTGGTCCAAGGCTGGAAACCATTAACATCAATAGATTCTGGGTTTCTTCGCCGGTGGTGCTCTGCCAGACCTTCACTGCAGCTGTCTTCAGTTCCTGCCTGTTCTTGGGCCATTTTACCTTCAGTTTTGTCTTCAGTGAGTGAAATGCATGATCGATTGGACTGAGGTCAGGTGACTGGCTTGGCCATAGCAGAACATTCCACTTGGATTCCTTTAAAACTTTGGTTGGATAAGCATATAAAATAGACCTATATTGTACTCACCGGCCACTTTATTAGGTAGTTGCTTGTTAATGTTCAGTTGCTTGTTAACACAAATAGCTAATCGGCCAATTACACGGCCGTAACTCACTGCATTTAGGCCTGTAGAGGTGGTCAAGACAACTTGCTGAAGTGCAGACCGAGCATCAGAACGGGGAAGAAAGGGGATTTAAGAGACTTTGAACGTGGCGTGGTTGTTGGTGCCAGACGGGCTGGTCTGAGTATTTCAGAAACTGCTGATCTACTGGAATTTTCACGCTCAACCATCTCTAGGGTTTACAGAGAACGGTCCGAAAAAGAGGGAATATCCAGTGAGCGGTCAGTTGTGTGGACGAAAATGCCTTGTTGATGTGAGAGGTCAGAGGAGAATGGGCAGACTGGTTCCAGATGATAGAAAGACAAGAGGAACTCAAATAACCAACCAGAATCTCTGAGGAACGTTTCCAACACCTTGTTGAAAGTCTGCCACGAAGAATTAAAGCAGTTCTGAAGGCAAAAGGGGGTCCAGCCTTTTACTAGCAAGGTGTACCTAATAAAGTGGCCAGTGAGTGTATACTTCAGTATTAAACCTGTTAGTTTTCTCAGCAGTCAGACCATCAATAAATGCAAAGGGAGCCAGTTATACTGACTGCCATACGTGCCCTTGCCTTAACTACCTCCACCATGCTGGACAGATGAGGTGGTATGCACTGCATCATGAGCAGTTCCATCTCTTCTCCATATTCTTCTATTCCCATTATTCTGGTACAAACTGATCTTCATCTCAACTGTCCATAAGATGTTGTTCAAGAATTTTACAGGCCTTTTAAGATCTTTTTGGTCTTCTTGTTTTTTAGGCTTATCATTGGTTTGCATCTTGTGGTAAACTTGTTTGTTGACTTCGACACAGATATGCCAACCTCCTGGAGGGGGTTCTTGACGTGGCCAAATGTTGTGAAAGAGCTTTTCTTTACTAGGAAAAGAATTCTTGTGTGATCCACCAGTTGTTTGCTGTGGTCTTCTAGGCTTTTTGGCATTTCTGAGCTCATCAGTGCAATTTTTTTCTTTTTAAAAATGTACCAAATACTTGTGATAGCCCCACCTAATGTTTCTGCCATCACTCTGATGGGTTTGTTTTGATATTTCAGCCTAATGATCACTTACTTCATTGGCAGTGGCAGCTCTTTGGACTTTATATTGAGAGTTCACAACAGATACCAGATGCAAATGCCACACTTGAAATCATCTCTAGACCTTTTATCTGCTAACGTGGTAATTAAATAAAGAGGGAATTACACACATGTGGCCTTGGGACAGCCGAGCAGGCAATTGTCCCATTACTTTTGAGCCCAAAGATTGGGGGACTGTATGGAAATGGTTGTAATTCCTGCACTGTTTGCCTGATTTGGATGTATAGACCCTCAAATTACAGCTGAAAGTGCTGCACTTAAAACTCATTCATTGTTTAATTTCACTTTCAATATACTGTCATAGACAGCCAAAATAACAATAACAGTTGACATTTGTCAATGTCCAAATATTTATAGACCCAACTGTAGGTGCCTCTGCTTCATTTTCTGTGTAGACTGCAGCAGTTCTGTGCAAATGCGTAAAAAATAAGAATGAAAATCATGTTTAGGTAACGTAGTGGTTAGGGTTAGTTTATCCAGTGCTATGGATTTCAGCAGAGGGGAACATTTAGGAATCAGGAATTGGTTTTCTCTCCCATATCTGGATAGATATATCGAGCAGAGCTCTCCTATTGGTTAAGACCTCAAGAGCTGAAGAGAAGCCCTAGAGTGTCAGCTGTACACCAGGACTGGGCTGCACTGGGCTGGGTTTGCACAAGTTTATGCTTAAATTTGTACGTAAAGTCTTGACTGAGTCCTTAGTTACACTAGTTAGTTTCAAACTATCCTTTCACCACGTTTGGTTGTGCCACAAATCTATAAGCCATGTCTTAACTAGCAACAGCATATTTGACGTGAAATAATGAAAATAATGCATATAAAGCTCAAAGTTCAGACTTTCAGCTTTAATCTGAGGGTATTTACCTCCAAACCAAGCAAACAATGTAGGAATTACAACCATTTTTATACATAGCTGCTTGTTTCAGGGCCTAAAAAGTTATGGGACAAACTAACACAATCATAAATTAAATTGTAATTTTTAGTGCTTGATCTTTTGTGATCTTGGTCCAAGGCTGGAAACCATTAACATCAATAGATTCTGGGTTTCTTTGCTGGTGAACAACTAACTAATGCTCATGTCACTTTAACTTGATGATAACATGTTCTGAACCAATCAGTGAATCCGCTGCCATGGAACTGCAGTGGCAGCTGCTCTGACTTTTCCATGGAAAAAAAAAATCCAGCATAGAAGAGAACAAAGTGTACTAGTTAAACTGAATAAAACTACTTATTTACAGCCGCTGTCTGTTTATTCTGTAATATTTATATAGACAACCGAATATGCACCTTTTTTAATGGTTCCTGGTTGAGTGACACAACAGCAGCCTTGGTTTAGCTGTCTGTGCAGCTGCTGAGTCTCGCTGAGATTCAGGCTCAGAGTTCAAACTGGGACGATGATTAGAGCTGTATGTAAAATCACAACGTACAGTGTATAACATTTTTAGCTTAGTTAACTGAAAAAGTCATGATTTCAGTCTTTTTTGTGCCTCCTATGTTGTTTCTGATGGTGTCCCCAAAACTTATACCTGCTCAGACGGAGGTACAGATTTCTTCCTGCTTTGTACTATAACACTTTATACTAGTGATGTTTGCATTCACATTATTTGGCTGACGCTCTTATCCAGAGCGACTTACAATTTGATCATTTTTCTACAGGTAGGTCAAGGTGGTGTTAGGAGTCTTGCCCAAGGACTCTTATTGGTATAATGTAGGGTGTTTTCCCTGGTGGGGATTGAACCCCAGCCTACAGCGTAGAAGGCAGAGGTGTTACCCACTACACTACCCAACCTTTTGGATTTGCTGTCCGGTGTCGACCAGAGAAGGACGGGTTCCCCTTCTAAGTCTTGGTTCCTCTCGAGGTTTCTTCCTCCTGCCCTTAGGGAGTTTTTTTCTTGCCACTGTCGCTACTGGCGACGCTCATGGGGGCTCGGACCCCGATTTTCTCTTTTCTTTGTCTTTCTGTAACACTGATTGTTCTGTAAAGCTGCTTTGTGACAAAACCTGTTGTAAATAACGTTATATAAATAAACTTAGCTTGTTTGATTGCTTGATTTAGCTACTACTGAGCTCAATGTTAAAACTAGTTTGTGGTGCAACTCGTTTGGATTTCATGATGCATAAACCTGAAATTAGTAACCACTTGAATGGCCAAAAAACTGTTCATCCATCCATCCATCCATCCATCCATCATCTTCCACTTCTCCGGGGTTTGGGTCGCGGGGGCAGCATCCTAAGCAATGAGGCCCAGACCTCCCTTTCCCCAGCCACTTCCACTAGCTCCCAGGGGGGATTCCGAGGCGTTCCCAGGCCAGCTGGGTGATATAGTCACGCCAGCGTGTACTAGCTCTTCCCCGGGGTCTCCTCCCAGGTGGACTTGCCTGTGACACCTCCCAAGGGAGGCGTCCAGGAGGCATCCTAACCAGATGCCCGAACCACCTCAGCTGGCTCCTCTCGACGTGGAGAAGCAGCTCTACTCCGAGTCCCTCCCGGATGACCGAACTTCTCACCCTATCTCTAAGGGAGAGTCCAGACACCCTGCGGAGGAAACTCATTTCGGCCGCTTGTATTTGCGATCTCGTTCTTTCGGTCATTACCCAAAGCTCATGACCATAGGTGAGGGTGGGAACGTAGATCAACCGGTAAATCGAGAGCCTTGCCTTGTGGCTCAGCTCTTTCTTTACCACAACAGACTGGTAAAGAGCCCGCATCACTGCTGACCCAGCACCAATCCGCCTGTCAATCTCCCGCTCCCTTGTACCATCACTCGTGAACAAGACCCCGAGATACTTAAACTCCTCCACTTGAGGCAAGAGCTTATCCCCGACCCAGAGAGGGCTCTCCACCTTTTCCCGCCTGAGAACCATGGCCTTCAGCGAAAGCTGAAGTTCACAGCCTGATGTCCCCAATAGGACCACATCATCTGCAAACAGCAGCGATGTGACCTTGAGGTCACCAAACCGGACACCCTCCATCCCCTAACTGCTCCTAGACATTCTATCCATAAAAATTATGAATAGAATCGGTGACAAAGGGCAGCCCTGACAGAGTCCAACTCTCACTGGGAACGAGTCTGACTTACTGCCGGCTATGCGAACCAAACTCCTGCTTTGCTTGTACAGGGCCTGAATGGCTCGTAGCAAAGAGCCATGTACCCCATACCATGCACCTCCCACAGAATCCCCCGGGGAACACAGTCGAATGCCTTCTCCAAATCCACAAAGCACATGTGGAATGGTTGGGTAAACTCCCATGAACCCTCCAGAATCCTGGAGAGGGTAAAGAGTTGGTCCAGTGTTCCACGACCAGGGCGGACTCTCTTCTCCAGTACCCCTGCATAGACCTTACCAGGGAGGCTGAGGAGTGTGATTCCCCTGTAGTTGGAACACACCCTCCGGTCCTCCTTTTTAAAAAGAGGCACCACCACCCCAGTCTGCCAATCCAGTGGCACCGCCCCCGATGTCCACGCAATGTTGAAATGTTGAAAACTGTTCATGTGAATCACTATTATTTTTGTACTACCAGCCTACTAGAATCCCACAGGGATGCTAGTAGAGGTTATTATTATTGTAGTTATTTTCTTTCCCTCATATTTTGGCTAGATTTTGACATTCATATCCCAAAAGGAAACCTAGCTCTAATAGTCATAGTTCACCACTGTGTTTCAGATATCTGAAAGCCATTAATCCAGAACCGTGAAGTACAGCGGAGAAGGGAGGTGGGTCAAAAGTTGAATGGTGCTGCTCTTTAATACTCTTTCAAACATTTTGTGAGAGATAATTACATTGGTTACCATCACTGGTTCACTGGGGCGTGGAGATAGCCGTCTCTGGGCAGGTAAAATTGCGTTTTAGTGCACGCCTCCAAAGCAGCCAAAAGTCATCAGTTGGCCTCACTGTAAAGAAAGTGCCACCCCAGCATTTCTATCGTAATTTGGCATTTGGGAGGCTTCTCGCCCCAGGCCCCATCAGCGGCGTAGGCTGGTGTGTTTGAATAGAGAAGGAAACAGCCCACGGTTATTTGAGCAGGGCAGAAGTATGTACGGCTCTTTGTGGCACTTCGCTTCGTAACAGGAAGTCGAACCTGCCTCGGCCTGAGCTGCTCTCGCTGACACGTGGTCGTTAAAGAGCCGTAATTGTGGCGAATGTTTCAAAACAGCAGAGCCACTTAAGCCTCCACCTATAGACGTGGAGGAATTTATGATTAATTTCCACTTCGCCAGGCAGTCAGTCAGCCAGTCTCGGTCTGGCTCCATGCTCCGCAGACGCTTCGGCAGCCCGTGTGGGAACATGTCAACCGACCTGGGGCGAAATCATCAATTCAGTTAAAGCTCTTGCAGGAGACATGACTGTGTCTCAGATCAAGTGCTTACGTAGCACAGTAAGTGGTGGGTTTACACAGAGGGTATGCAAGGGTATGTACACTACTGCTTCAGGAATAATGTTTTTTCAGTATATAAAACAAATTTCTTTGCTGATAAAGGCATAAAAGGACTCTTATGAATTCTTAACCACATTCCATGCTTCATAAAATAAAAACTGAAACATTCTCCTCCCCCCATGAAAGCAGCAATTAGTTCAGAATGCTGCAGCTAGAGTACTCACTAAAACCAGGGAATCACAGCCGCCCAGTTTTATCAGCATTATACCGGCTTCCTATCAAATTCCGTATTGACTATAAAATTCTCTTATTGATGTATAAAGCCCTGCATGGTCTCTCACCGGAGTACCTGCAAGATCTTATTTCCCATTATGAACCGCCTCGCTTACTCAGATCCCAGTATGCTGGTTTTCTACTGGTTCCTAAAATTCAGAAGACTTCAATGGGAGGAAAAGCTTTTTCTTACAAAGCCCCCAAATTGTGGAATAATCTCCCAGTTAATGTTCGGGACTCTGACAGAGTCTCAACCTTTAAGTCTAGACTGAAAACATATTTGTTAAGTTTAGCTTTTGATAATTAGCCTCCCCTTTAGACAAAGGCAGGAGATCCAGGGGTGTGGCATTTATGTGGTATTTAGCTTATTAAATTGTAAACACTGTTTGACTAGAGGAGGACGGGTCCCCCCTTGTGAGTCTTGGTTCCTCCCAAGGTTTCTTCACCAGACTGAGGGAGTTTTTCCTTGCCACCGTCGCCTCTGGCTCACTCACTGGGGGATATATTGTAACTGTGTTTTCAAACTTCTGTAAAGCTGCTTTCTGACAACATTGTTGTAAAAAGCACTATACAAATAAACTTGACTTGACTTTCAGTAGTGACTGTGTCAGTAATGATTGTTTCAGTAGTGACTGTTTCGGCGGTGACTGTGTCAGTAGTGACTGTGTCAGTAGTGACTGTTCCGGCGGTGACTGTGTCAGTAATGAGTGTTTCAGTAGTGACTGTTTTAGTAGTGACTGTCTCGGCGGTGACTGTGTCAGTAATGACTGTTTCGGCAGTGACTGTTTTGGCGGTTACTGTGTCAGTAGTGACTGTTTCAGTAGTGACTGTTTCAGAGGTGACTGTTTCAGTAGTGACTGTTTTAGTAGTGACTGTTTCGGCGGTGACTGTGTCAGTAATGACTGTTTCAGTAGTGACTGTTTTAGTAGTGACTGTTTTGGCGGTGACTGTGTCAGTAATGACTGTTTCAGTAGTGACTGTTTTAGTAGTGACTGTTTTGGCGGTGACTGTGTCAGTAATGACTGTTTCAGAGGTGACTGTTTCAGCAGTAACTGTGTCAGTAGTGACTGTTTCAGTAGTGACTGTTTCAGAGGTGACTGTTTCAGTAGTGACTGTTTCAGTAGTGACTGTATCAGTAGTGACTGTTTCAGAGGTGACTGTTTCAGAGGTGACTGTATCAGTAGTGACTGTTTTAGTAGTGACTGTTTCAGAGGTGACTGTGTCAGTAGTGACTGTTTCGGTAGTGGCTGTTTCAGAGGTGATTGTTTTGGCGGTGACTGTGTCAGTAGTGACTGTTTCAGTAATGACTGTTTCAGAGGTGATTGTTTCGGCAGTGACTGTGTCAGTAATGACTGTTTTAGTAGTGACTGTTCCGGCGGTGACTGTGTCAGTAATGATTGTTTCAGTAGTGACTGTTTTAGTAGTGACTGTTTTGGCGGTGACTGTTTTGGCGGTGACTGTGTCAGTAATGACTTTTTCAGAGGTGACTGTATCAGCAGTAACTGTGTCAGTAGTGACTGTTTCAGTAGTGACTTTTTCAGAGGCGATTGTTTCGGGGGTGACTGTGTCAGTAGTGACTGTTTCAGAGGTGACTGTTTCTGCGGTGACTGTGTCAGTAGTGACTGTTTCAGTAATGGCTGTTTCAGAGGTGATTGTTTCGGCAGTGACTGTGTCAGTAATGACTGTTTCAGTAGTGACTGTTTTAGTAGTGACTGTTTCAGAGGTGACTGTTTCGGCGGTGACTGTGTCAGTAGTGACTGTTTCAGAGGTGACTGTTTCGGCGGTGACTGTGTCAGTAGTGACTGTTTCAGTAGTGACTGTTTTAGTAGTGACTGTTTCGGCGGTGACTGTGTCAGTAGTGACTGTTTCAGAGGTGACTGTTATAGCTTATTTTCAGCAGAACAACCAGTCCATGACCAGCAAGCTTTGAACAGCTTTACACAGCTTTGAACAGCTTTACACACAAAAAAAATCATAATATGTTACAATAAAATGCTTAAACATTCACTTAATCGTAGAAAACGTGTTTCGGTAGTGATAATTCTTAATGTTCAGCGCTGATTTTCACACTTTGGGACACATTTACATCAAACAATGGGATCTAGCTGCTCACCATGTGGCCATGAGGGACAGGCATGCAGCCTCACTTCCTGCTCTAAACTGCAGGGGTGGAGCTAAAATAAAGCTCCACCTATGGACTAAAAGTTTGGGTAGTGACATGAAAACGTGGAACAGCAGTTTTTCTTTTTTTTTATCAAACTCATGAGAAATCTAAATCTTTTGAACTTTAAAAGAAATAAAATATATATTAAAAAGCAACAAAAAATGTAACAAAAAATGTATTATTAATTATTATTTCTAATAATAATTTCTATTTCTAATAATAATACACCTCCCAATAGAAAACACCCTATAAATGATCACTCTCATTTTTTGGAGGAATTTTTTTGTATTGTATGTATATATATATATATATATATATATATATATATATATATATATATATATATATATATATATATACATACCTCCATTAATGTCTTGGGTTTAAACAGATCAGCATGTAATCCTCTAATCTATGAATACTTCATTGCTTTTTTGTTTATTTGTTTATTTATTTTACTACAGGACTGCAGTTTGAGCTAATTTGTTAGAATTGTCCCCCCCAACACCCCCCCTCCCCGCCCAAATGTGCTGTTTGTGAATGAGACTACAAATCCAACCATTCCAAGACTGTTTCATATCCAGGAAACTGGCCATAGAGTCCAGTGGAGTGCGCTGTGTCTGAATCGAGGTCTGTGTCTAAAACCTTTCTCTGAATGCAGGCATGGAGGCAGTCACAACGAGTGAGTATAAGCAAGAAATCAAACCAAATTCTTCTGCTGCCCATTGAGTTCATTCAATCTTGGCCAAAGGGCTTCCTCCAAGCCCGGCCTGTATCAGACCATGTGCCCTCAGCTGGCAGTAAAACCCTACAGCAAGACTAAGAAGTCCCAGCAATGGCTGATATACACTCACTGGCCACTGTTCCTCCTTTTGAGTCTTGGTTTCCTCTCAGTGGTTCTTCCTCATGCTCTTTGGGAGTTCCTCCTTTTGAGTCTTTGTTCTTCTCAGTGGTTCTTTCTCATGCTCTTTGGGAGTTCCTCCTTTTGAGTCTTTGTTCTTCTCAGTGGTTCTTTCTCATGCTTTTAGGAAATTTGATTGTTCTCATTCATGGTTCCTCTCAGTGGTTCTTCCTCATGCTCGTTGGCAGTTCCTCCTTTTGAGTCTTGGTTCTTCTCAGTGGTTCTTTCTCATGCTCTTTGGGAGTCCCTGCTTTTGAGTCTTGGTTTCCTCTCAGTGGTTCTTCGTCATGCTCTTTGGGAGTTCCTCCTTTTGAGTCTTGGTTCTTCTCAGTGGTTCTTTCTCATGCTCTTTGGGAGGTCCTCCTTTTAAGTCTTGGTTCTTCTCAGTGGTTCTTTCTCATGCTCTTTGGCAGTTCCTCCTTTTGAGTCTTGGTTCCTCTCAGTCATTCTTTCTCATGCTTTTAGGAAATTTGATTGTTCTCATTCATGGTTCCTCTCAGTGGTTCTTCTTCATGCTCTTTGGCAGTTCCTCCTTTTGAGTCTTGCTTCCTCTCAGTATTTCTTCCTCGTGCTTTTAGGAGATTTGATTGTTCTCATATCTTAGAGAAGATAAGAGATTTTTCCAATGCCATTAGAGACCGACTCTGTCTGCCTTGGTGATGCTCATGCTCACACATTTCTGGAAAGCTGCTTTAGAACAGTAGCTGAAACTGAAGCTACCAGATATCTATTAGCATTATTTTATTTAATCCATGCTCATCAGTGGCTACGAGCTTTTAATTCTTAATAGTGTTAACATTTTAGCTCAAACTCCTCCTTTAGTGCCAGCTCAGCTCTCTGTATAGACTCATCTAAGGTGACTACAAGCCTCGACTGGACTTAACTCAAGCAGCTGGCACTAAGCAGTATGGACCCGTACCATTACTGCATTGAAACCACTGCTTACAATATTTGGTGAGACATTAAGAAAAATAAAGTATCCTTGTTTTACGACCAGTTTGGGCTAGTCCAGAAGTAAGAATAGGTCCACTCTCTGACTAGAGAGAGCTTTCGCTGCCTCAGATGATCTTTGAGATTTTGAGAAGTTTACAAAACATTAGATAATAGGATCCACTTTTAGAAGCACTGGCAACAAAACATGAACAATAGTGCTTTTACAGAGAAGCAGAGCCTACATTAGTTTTATTACTCTCTTCAAAGGGCAGGTACATTAGTGATTATGTAGAGCAATTTGGGGGTAATTTTCCAGGGGCAATTCAAAGCAGGGCAAGATTAGTGAAGATGTATGAGTGTGTGAAACACAACAGCCAGCCTTGTTCTGTAGGTAGTGGCCTCTGGCTACAGAGGCCACTACCTGGATCTGAGCACAGGACATTGGGCACTGGGTCCTAGGATTAGGGTCAAAGGTCACACCCTACCTAAGGTTCATAGCCTGTTTTCCATGTTAAACAAAATATGACCTCTGCTTTAATTTTTCTCTCTACTTCAATTTTCCTCTCCATTTTTTACCTTAAAAAGTATTTAATGTTGAACAATGGAGTCATTCATGGCATTGGCCTCAAGGTCCACAAGGCTAATGATTAGAAGGTACTTGAACAGACACAATCAATCAGAATGATAGGAATGTGGTGTTTCATTCAGTTTCCAGTTGGTGTTTGCTGGGTTCGGACGGAATTTTGTCTGCTATTGGGATAATTTTGTGGGGCTGTAATCAGGTTTGGACAGAATTGGATCATATTTGGACCTAATTTTATAAGGTCTATATTTGAATTAGGACAGAATTTTTTGGCCTCCATGTCCATATCCCATTTATCTGGAATAAAATTTTGTCGAGATAGTACAGACTTTTATAAACTTCAATTAAGTTGAGACAGAATTTTGATGGGCTAATGTTGTTTTCAGATGGAATTATTTCATTTTCCACTAGAGTTGGGATAGTTTGGGCAAGTTTGTAAGGCCTGCTCTGCTAGAAATGAAGGTTCTATGCAGGTATATTTTTTGTTCTTCAAGGTGCAAACACTGTAAATGTTCCCTCAGAGGTTCTACAGTGGGTTTAAGGTCTGATTGTGGAGCTTAAATCAGGTTCTCCAGGTGAAAAGTTGGTATTTGTTCCTTTTCATAACCGAATGTTTTAAAACAGAACAGTAGAATAAAAGCCTGGAGGCGAGGCAGGGTGTGTGGAGTCAGTCCAGCTTAGAACAGATCATTTCAGTGGATTATGGTTCAGTTATGTTCCCTGACTAAAGGTACTCAGATAGATCCTTGAGGAAACCACCCAAGTGACAAGAGGGAAACTGCCCCAGTGACAGTTTACTACCTTTTTCTGAGTCTGTACCATCGGGTTCTGGCAGACTTTTACTGGGGTACCATCAGGTTGGGACAGAATTCTGTTGGGCTAGTTGGGTTAAACTTGGTGTTATGAGTCGGGTCTGACTGGGGCTGTAATATTAAAAGGCTGTACTCAAGTTTGAATCAAGAATTCAGGCCCAACTATAATTCTAGACCTCACCTTGCTGCAGGATCTTGCCAAAGTATTTGTTATGGCTGGTGCAGTTCCATCGCCGAAAGCGGAACTGATACTGGCACTCCCGGACCCCCAGCCTGGCTCCTTTGGCAACTTCATTGACAATCTCAGGCTGCGTCTGGCACAGTTCGGCCTGTTTCCCAGCCAGTCGCTTAGTCTTCCTGCAGATGCTGTTTGGGTCCATGACCAAAGGACTCCCCACTGCCCTGCAGGACACAACATGCCATCTCATCAGATAATGCACCAGACACAGCTAATATTTCTTTTAACCCTTAGGAAGTCAGAAGATAATCAAATCACAATGTAATGTGATGTTATTTCTCACTTTTGATTCATTAAAACAAGCAAAGCAACTGTATGCAAAATTAAAGCTTCTAAACTTTCAATGTCAGTATCACATTTGTGTTTGTGAGTAGAACAGCTATTTTACTAAACATGAAAAAGCCAACTTACTGTTTCTCTTAATCTTTTATTATTGTTATTCTACACTCAAAATGTATGTATGTTTCACAGCCCACAATTTCTGAGAAACAACCATTAAACTCTGCACAAAACTTCACTGTATAGGGGGATAGTGTGCTTGTGCTTTTTGGAATGATCAGACATATAGTGTAAAAAAAAAAAAAAATAATAATTATCATCATCATAATCTTCATTTATATAGCACCTTTCATACTTTAAAAAAATCTAAATTTTTTGCTCAAAGTGATTTACAATACAAAAAAAAACTATAGAGAAAGAAGAGAAAAAAGCTAATAAAAAATGGACAAATAATAAAAATACAACAAATGAAAAATGGAAAATATTAATAATATTTAACATTAAAATATAAAAGTATGAATAATAATGCACAAAAATCTAGCAATCACCTCCAATACCATAGCAACAATCTTGCAACCCTCTAGCCACTGCTAGAGATACCATAGCAATCACTATCAACACCTTAGTAACAGCGATACCCTAAGAACTAGCTAAGAACATCCTAGTAACCACCTGGAATAATATATTAACCACTTTTCAACACCTTAGCAACCAATTAAGATACTATTGCAACTGCCTACAAACACCTAAGAAGACATCTAGGATATCACAGTAACTGTCTAACAAGACCCTAGCAAACTTCATACCTTTGTAACCATTTAACATCCTAGCAACCTGGTGGGATACCATATCAGCCACTTAGCAACCCCCTAACAACCCAGTGGGATACCATATCAGCCACGTAGCAACGCCCTAGCAAACAGGTGGGATACCATATTAGCTATTTAGCAACACCATAACAACCAGTTGGGAAACAATATCAGCCACTTAGCAACACTCTAGCAACCAGTTGGGATACAATATCAGCCACTTAGCAACACTCTAGTGACCTGGTGGGATACAATATCAGCCGCTTAGCAACACTCTAGCAACCAGTTGGGATACAATATCAGCTACTCAGCAACACTCTAGCAACCTGATGGGATACAATATCAGCCACTTAGCAACACTCTAGCAACCTGATGGGATACAATATCACCCGATTAGCAACACTCTAGCAACCTGATGGGATACAATATCAGCCACTTAGCAACACTCTAGCAACCTGATGGGATACAATATCACCCGATTAGCAACACTCTAGCAACCTGATGGGATACAATATCAGCCACTCAGCAACACTCTAGCAACCTGGTGGGATACAATATCAGCCACTCAGCAACACTCTAGCAACCTGATGGGATACAATATCAGCCACTCAGCAACACTCTAGCAACCTGATGGGATACAATATCAGCCACTCAGCAACACTCTAGCAACCTGATGGGATACAATATCAGCCACTCAGCAACACTCTAGCAACCTGATGGGATACAATATCAGCCACTCAGCAACACTCTAGCAACCTGATGGGATACAATATCAGCCACTTAGCAACACTCTAGCAACCAGTTGGGATACAATATCAACCGCTTAGCAACACTCTTGCAACCAGTTGGGATACAATATCAGCCACTCAGCAACACTCTATCAATCACCTAAGATATTAAAGCAAGTGCTATGCATCCAACCATATCAACCTCTAAGCAATCGCCTGAAGTATCATAACAATCACCTACCAACTCTACACACCACCTGCAGCAGCAATCACTTAACAACTACTTAGCAACCACTCATGATACCAGAGAAACCAACTAGCAACCACTTGAAATACAATAGCAACTGCTGTTTAAACAATCAATTAATATTGTTATGATGTACTAAATATCACAACAAAATAACTCTAATAACTTCAGATGTCTAAGGGTATAAAATAGCATGCTACACAGAAGTTTTGACCTAAAGCCAGAAATTAGATCGTGCTACACCAGATGTCAGCAACTGCCCTGCTGCGGCTCCACACCTGAATCAGAGATAATAATAGGTGATAATAAAATAATCCTCCTTTACAGTAAAATAAAGCTCTGCTGATCCTTCAACACAGTTTAACGGTAAATGGTCTTAAACGCTTAATGTAGAACTTCAGATTCACCCTTTAACCCTGAAAGCTGATACAGTGCTGGTCACCATAGCAGACAAGAATCTCACATAGCTAATAGCTAAAGAAAAGGCAAAGAGAGAGATTTAAGATGAACATCGATAAGATGGATATTAACAGATTGCATTTCTAATCACTCCAGCTGGTTTGCTGGTATGTTTAATCTGCAAAAAGAAGCTGTCAAGCACTAAAAAGTCACAAAGCTGAAGTCGCTTCTCATTTGCCAGCTTCTTGTTCGAATTGTCCCATTCCACTTTAAATGGTGCAGCAGTTACATTCAGTTAGAGCCGTTACATTTAAGGTGGAATGTGAAAATTCAAATAAGAACCTGGAGAATGAGAAGCAACTTCAGCCTCGTAAAAAAGTCAAACGTTGAGAAACATTTGACAAGAAACTGATCTAATTTTGTGGAAAAGTTTCCTGCTGGAGATGCGAGAAAAGCAGCTATAGCTGAGCCAGAGTTTAAAGCAGAGCAACGTCTGTGTTTTTGTTTATACTATGTTTAGTCTGTACAAGTCATCAGCACATATTAAAAACGTTACTTCAATTAACTGGACATAAAATGTGGCTCTCAAAGTGACGTTGTGTTTGTTGAAGGGACAACATGGCTCTTAACATTTGGGCAGATGTCCCCCTGAGCAAGGATACGGCTTCTGCCTCTCAGGTCATGAATTTCCCAACATGTTTACATGATTTAATTCCTGTTTTTTTATGTAAATGTAAAGCATTATACATTCCAGTTCACACCAAGTTCCCACACATCCTCTTATTCACTTCTTGGGCTTGGAAAAGCTCATTGTTTTTCACTCATAACAAAGACAATACACTAAGGAGGGGGAAGTGCCAGAGTCAGACGCACTGCTCTATCGGCGATGATGGTATAATTCATATGAAAAATAAACAGATTGTATTCTGGAGAGAGAAAGGCGTCTTACTTACAGCATTTCTTGTATCAACTAAGGTCAAATAAACTTAATCTATGTCTACTAGAGTACAGTGTCAGTGATAATGGTATAAGTCCTCTAACAATAAACAGACAGCATTTAAGAAAGGAGGAGGCTGAGTCTTAATTGCTGCGTTTTGTCAAGAGTGACGACAGACGTGTGTTTACACTCAGGAAAACTGTTTACTTCAGCGGTTGATGGGAGAGGAATCGCCCTGCCAGGGCTTCCCGCGACAGCCTCTCTGACGTAATGTGAGAACAGCAGAGTCCTCCGGGCCTCTGGCTGGATGTGCTCGGGCCTCTGGCCGGATCAGGCTGAAGTGAGTTTTTATCATTACGGCGCTGTCTGGAGAAGCCAAGGCTGAGAAAAGACACCTCATTGCTTTTCATTCACCCCTGTCAAGGCTAATCTTTCAGACTAATAGCATTCATCTGCCGCGCGAGTTTGTTTTAAGAAGGCGAACGTGCCGCTCTTGCCAACCTCTTCCACGGCGGTCGGACAAGAAATAATAGAGGAGAGATAGCAGGTTCACGAGTGATGAGTCCCATCTTGATTGGCCAAATGTTTCACTTAAATAAGCACCACTTATTTAAGTGTTGAGACCCAGGACGCTGTAAAAATGTCTTTTGGCAAGTTCAGACTCTCCTACGTTAAAGGAGAGCAGTATGAAAAACATATGACTCTGTCACCAGAGTGAGGACAGAGTGAATTTACAGCACCAGTCAAAAGTTTGGAAATTCTTCAGGTTTTTTGAAAGTAGAGTCAAGGCCATCATTAAACATTTGGATAAAGTTATTATTTTATCTGTCGGCCACAGCATATTGGAGTTGACATCAAATAATGAATGTAATCTCATCTTTACTTTGTGGACAAGTTGGATGAATGATGTAGGAATTACGACCATTTTCAAACTTTGAGGCTGAACCATCAAAATGAACCCATCATAGTGATAGTAAGAACATTAGATATGGCCAGCTCAACTATTTGGCACATTCTTAAAAAGAACGAATGGACTGGTGAGCTCAGGCCTGGAAGCCCATGGAAGATTATGGAAGAATTCTTTCCCTGGTGAAGAAAAAAACCCTTCATATCCAAGAAACCCTTTATAAACCAAGAACACGTCATCAGAGTAAATACAGAGGTTTTACCACAAGATATAAACCACTGATAAGACAAAAAGACCAGATTAGAGTTCGCTAACCATCTTTAAATGCCTGTAAAGTTCTGCAACATCCTAGGAGACAAAGATCAGCTTGTACCAGAATGATTGGAAAGGAAGAGCATGGAGGAGAGAAGGAACTGCTTATGATCCATATCATACCACCTCTTCTGACCAGCGTGGTGGAGGTAGCGTCGTTGCGCTGGCATGAATGGCTGCTAACAGAACTGGTTCCCTTGTATTTACTGATGTTGTGACTGGCAACGAAAGGAGAAGGAGTGCAAAGGATTTTCAACCCAGTATTAAAAATGAGACTTTAATTTATGAATATATGTGTCTGTATAATTACTTTTAAGCCCCCAAAAATGGGGGCAATATATGAAAATGGTCATAATTTTCACACCATTTGCCCAATTTGGATGTAAACACTTTCACATTACATCTGAACGTTTGCACTTTCACTTTCATTATGTCATGTCAATTTCATGCTCTGGTAGACAGCTAAATAAAATAACTTTGTCTACATCCCAGTATTTATGGACTACATCCCAATATTTCTGGACTTAATCTTGATGTAAAGGCTTTTGGTTAAATGTTTAAACAAAGATAAATAGTAAAGTTGATGTCGGTGTATTAATTATATTAGATATATATATTGTAACAAATACAGGTAGCTTTTCAAGGGCATAAGCATATGTGTATCTTCTTTGGGCTTGTTGGAAAAATGTCTCTGGTGGCTTCTCATGAAGCTGCTTCAAAGATCACCAACAGTGTCCAAAGCTGCATCGGGGTCCTGAGTGAAGTAATTGTCCTCATCATCGAAAACAGTGGTGCTCAGTTCAGTCCTCGGTGCTCCTACCCAACTCACAACACATAAGAATAGAGCAAAAATGCAGACCCTCCAGGAGGTCCTGAGGACCACCTTAAGAACAACTGTGTTAGATTACAGAATTAGCAGTTATCATTGTCTTCTAAGTACACCGAGCTGTCTAATGATGTTGTGCTAGCAGCAGTTTGAAAAGATGTGCCGGAGTCACATGTCATGGAAGATGGATATGCTGGTCTTCTCCTTTCTAGCTTGGTAGCACTGTGAGATAGAGGGAATCGGTGGGAAAACCAGAGGATAAAATGAAAGACGTAACGATATTTTGCTGTATTAAACTGTAAGTAGTGTTAACGTGTGGCTAGTGTTTTATCTCAGGGCTAACATACTTGCTTGTAGCTAGAGAGTTCATTCAGGATAAATATTCAGATATAAAGCTTTTATTGTTATTCAGATATGTTGCACTTTTACAATGCGCCATTAAACTGAAAATGGAAGCACTGACACTATTGTAAGGCACATATTTATGAATTCTGTCAATCCTTACACCTACAACCTACAACAAGCTGCATAAAGTCAAATGGGGGGGGTGTTGCTACAATAGTATCAAATCAAATCAAATCAAATTTATTTGTATAGCACTTTTTACAACGGATGTTGTCACAAAGCAGCTTTACAGAATTTCGGAAAAGACAAAGTTTCAACAGGACTGTAAGAATGTACAGAAACCCCCTGGTGGGCAAGCCAGGGGCAACAGTGGCAAGGAGAACCTCCCTCAGAACTGAGGAAGAAACCTTGGGAGGAACCAGGCTCACCAGGGGGGACCCATCCTCCTCTGGTCAAACTACCTACAAGTGATTATACTACTAATATTAATAGCAGTAATATTGGTATTAGGAATAACTAGGAGTCTATGAGAACATCAGGGTAAGGTGGGCAGCTCGTCCAAGGCAGGTGGTGGCAGCTGGGGCATGGGCAGCTGGTCTGAGGTTGGTAGACACTTTGGGTCTGTTTAACACTTTTTTGATCACTGCATACAGTTGTAAGTTTGAATATCCTCAGGCAAATGAGATGTTTCATTGATTTTGTTGTTGAATATAAGTTAACACATCATCTACAAAGAACACACTTGCATATGGCATTTTTCTGCACATTTTGGTGCACAATTTCTTTAAACCGAACACCATCAATGTCGGGACGGTATTTGTAATGCTGATAAAAACAGCAAGCAGTGATTAGTAAATTCTGCTTGACTTGTACTAAATTGAAAATGGTGAAAAAAACATTATATTTTATGTCCCTTAGTGGGACATTTAAGGGTTGAAAACACAGACTGATCTAGTTTTGGAAGCAGAATGTTTACTCAATCTTCAGCTGTACAACTATACATGTCCTTCACTGTATTTTGGGAGACAGATCTGGACTGCCGGCAGGTTAGCCTGGCACCTGCACTCTCTAATTACACAGCCATGCTACTGTAGCATGTGCAGTACATTTCTTAGTGAAATCAGGTTGAAATATGCACCCCGAAAAAGACGGCGTCTAGAAGGCAGCGTATCGCTGCTGTCAGAACAAAACCTTGAATCTCCATTTTGTCGTTTTTTTAGTTTTTGTTATAATCTAAAAAAGCCTGTTGTCCTTTATATTGTGTGGGAATTTCATGACAAATAGAAACAAAATGAACAGCCCAAAATAACTTGGACAAAAATTCTGGCTCCATTTACTTATATTAAAAGCAAAGTAGGTTTTTTGCTTCCCCTGTATAGTTACCATTTTGGAAAGGTTGACACATCACGCATTTCCACCATGCATCCATCCATTTCAGATGAGCTTGAGCCCAGAGAAGTCAGCGGCGTTTCTTGGTGGTGTTAATATGTGACTTCCACTGTTCACAGTACAGTCTTAACATACATTTGTGGATGCATTGATGAAAGGTATTTATTGTTTGTCAAAGTATTTTCCATCCCATTTGGTTAAATCCATCACAGAAACTTCCCAGTTTTTAATGCAGTGCTATCTGAGGGGTCAAAGTCATAGTCACTGGTATTCATTTGTGTTTTTGATCTTGCCCATCATACAGAGATATTGCTCCAGATTCTCTGGATCCTTTGAAGATATTATGCACGGTTAAGAGTGAACTACCTTAAATCCTCATCTGGGGAGCATTATTTTTAAACTGTTGGATATTGTTTCTGGCAAAACAGCCTCATAAGGGACAAGGCCTTTCCTGGTTGCTCCCAAGCATGATCACATGTTTAGGATGTTTTTTTGGACATTTCATAATATTCCCAGTCTTAAATTACTACTTTTTCATTGGAACTGTTGCCGGCATGAGGCATGAATTTGAAAAGTCAACATCAAAAATATTGTTTTGTAGTAATTTTGTTCAAATACAAGTCAAAGTGGATTTATATATATATATGCTATTTGTATTTGTTTACTTGGTGTAACATACTACAAAAAAACAACATAATATATAAAGTGTGCAATATTTTGGACAGGCCACATTTTATCTTTTAGTTTTATTTCCTAGTATGTTAAATTTAGCAAATGAACAGCAATTTAGAATCATCAAAATATGTAACCAGGGGTAACCAGTGGTTATGACTGTGAGTGTTGCTTCTGTATGTGTTAATTCATTTTATAGCTGACAGCATGTAGTTTATTTCTTTCCTGTAATTATAAACATGTGAAACAGTAAAAATAATGATTATGGGTGTTAAAACTCTGGACCGGTACAGTACTCTTTCAGTGAGACTAAGGTTACTGAAGTAAAAGCCGTTTTTTTATTGCAGCAGTAATAACAGCCAGTTATTAGTGACTAACATGCCTTGTACTGTCTCTGCTCTGTACTTTCTGAGTGGTATCACCCGAGGCTTACGACTCTTGGAGTCTTCTCTTTCCCGGCCGTTATTGACAATACATTGACAAGGTTTCTAGGAGACTGCAACAAGAGGAGGAACACATCATGCCTGACCAAAGGCCTAATCCAGCACACCCGCCCCATGCGTGATTGGAGCGTGCAGATGCAGCTCCTCTATAACCGCTGATTATCTGATGTGTCACAGCCTCGGGACCTGCAGGCCAGAACCACACCACTTTAACGCTCGGCTGGAATAACGGCTCAGCGTTTTACAGCAGGACGTGTAGACTCGTAAAACAAAAGCAGCCTCGCTCTCTCCAGAAACTCTTTCACTGCTGAGGAGGGTGAGGTTTAGAAAGCACTGAATTTTAAAGCGATAGTTTTGTAAAATCTCAAATTTATACTTTTCTTGCTGTTTTTCAAGACAAGTTTGGTGTCTCCAGTTTGCTTCTTTTTGTTCTAGAACTGGAGCTTTTAGGGTAATGTGGGTTAGTGATACACCACCAATTAACATGGTGCTAACTGCATGCCTGAATCATCTTGCACATTCCTTTAACTCCGGGATATTTTTCAGTAACGATGCTTACTGTCTGGTTCTGTTGTTGTATGAACACCTAGGAAATAGGAAACATGTTAATCAGCCAGTTCAGCAACTACATACTGTACTGTTAAAGTTGTAAACACAAGCCTTTAGAGGGCGGAGCTGAGCGACGTTTGTTTATTTGATGGTTGTTAATGACGTCTTTAGAGGGCGGAGCTGAGCGGCGTTTGTTTATTTGATGGTTGCTAATGACGTCTTTAGAGGGCGGAGCTGAGTGGCGTTTGTTTATTTGATGGTTGGTAATGACGCCTTTAGAGGGCGGAGCTGAGCGACGTTTGTTTATTTGATGGTTGTTAATGACGTCTTTAGAGGGCGGAGCTGAGCGACGTTTGTTTATTTGATGGTTGTTAATGACGCCTTTAGAGGGCGGAGCTGAGCGGCGTCTGTTTATTTGATGGTCGTTAATGACGCCTTTAGAGGGCGGAGCTGAGCGGCATTTGTTTATTTGATGGTTGTTAATGAAGTCTTTAGAGGGCGGAGCTGAGCGGCGTTTGTTTATTTGATGGTCGTTAATGACGCCTTTAGAGGGCGGAGCTGAGCGGCATTTGTTTATTTGATGGTTGTTAATGACGCCTTTAGAGGGCGGAGCTGAGCGGCGTTTGTTTATTTGATGGAGTTAATGACGCCTTTAGAGGGCGGAGCTGAGCGGCGTCTGTTTATTTGATGGTCGTTAATGACGCCTTTAGAGGGCGGAGCTGAGCGGCATTTGTTTATTTGATGGTTGTTAATGACGCCTTTAGAGGGCGGAGCTGAGCGGCGTTTGTTTATTTGATGGTTGTTAATGACGCCTTTAGAGGGCGGAGCTGAGCGGCGTTTGTTTATTTGATGTTTGTTAATGACGCCTTTAGAGGGCGGAGCTGAGCGGCGTTTGTTTATTTGATGGTTGTTAATGACGTCTTTAGAGGGCGGAGCTGAGCGGTGTTTGTTTATTTGATGGTTGGTAATGACGTCTTTAGAGGGCGGAGCTGAGCGGCGTTTGTTTATTTGATGGTTGTTAATGATGTCTTTAGAGGGCGGAGCTGAGTGGCGTTTGTTTATTTGATGGTTGTTAATGACGTCTTTAGAGGGCGGAGCTGAGCGGCGTTTGTTTATTTGATTGTTGTTAATGACGCATTTAGAGGGCGGCGCTGAGCGGCGTTTGTTCATTTGATGGTTGTTAATGATGTCTTTAGAGGGCGGAGCTGAGTGGCGTTTGTTTATTTGATGGTTGTTAATGAAGTCTTTAGAGGGCGGAGCTGAGTGGCGTTTTTTTATTTGATGGTTGTTAATGACGCCTTTAGAGGGCGGAGCTCAGCGGCGTTTGTTTATTTGATGGTTGTTAATGACGTCTTTAGAGGGTGGAGCTGAGTGGTGTTTGTTTATTTGATGTTTGTTAATGACGCCTTTAGAGGGCGGAGCTCAGCAGCTTTTCTTTATTTGTTGGTTGTTAATGACGCCTTTAGAGGGCGGAGCTGAGCGGCGTTTGTTTATTTGATGGTTGTTAATGACGCATTTAGAGGGCGGAGCTGAGCGGCGTTTTTTTATTTGATGGTTGTTAATGACGCCTTTAGAGGGCGGAGCTGAGCGGCGTTTTTTTATTTGATGGTTGTTAATGACGCCTTTAGAGGGCGGAGCTCAGCGGCGTTTGTTTATTTGATGGTTGTTAATGACGTCTTTAGAGGGTGGAGCTGAGTGGTGTTTGTTTATTTGATGTTTGTTAATGACGCCTTTAGAGGGCGGAGCTCAGCAGCTTTTCTTTATTTGTTGGTTGTTAATGACGCCTTTAGAGGGCGGAGCTGAGCGGCGTTTGTTTATTTGATGGTTGTTAATGACGCATTTAGAGGGCGGAGCTGAGCGGCGTTTTTTTATTTGATGGTTGTTAATGACGCCTTTAGAGGGCGGAGCTCAGCGGCGTTTGTTTATTTGATGGTTGTTAATGACGTCTTTAGAGGGTGGAGCTGAGCGGCGTTTGTTTATTTGATGGTTGTTAATGACGTCTTTAGAGGGCGGAGCTGAGCGGCGTTTGATTATTTGATGGTTGTTAATGACGGCTTTAGAGGGCGGAGCTGAGCGGCGTTTGTTTATTTGATGGTTGTTAATGACGTCTTTAGAGGGCGGAGCTGAGTGGCGTTTGTTTATTTGATGGTTGTTAATGACGCCTTTAGAGGGCGGAGCTGAGCGGCGTTTGTTTATTTGATGGTTGGTAATGACGTCTTTAGAGGGCGGAGCTGAGCGGCGTTTGTTTATTTGATGGTTGGTAATGACGTCTTTAGAGGGCGGAGCTGAGCGGCGTTTGATTATTTGATGGTTGTTAATGACGCATTTAGAGGGCGGAGCTGAGCGGCGTTTGTTTATTTGATGGTTGTTAATGACGGCTTTAGAGGGCGGAGCTGAGCGGCGTTTGTTTATTTGATGGTTGGTAATGACGTCTTTAGAGGGCGGAGCTGAGCGGCGTTTGTTTATTTGATGGTTGTTAATGACGTCTTTAGAGGGCGGAGCTGAACGACGTTTGTTTATTTGATGGTTGTTAGTGACGTCTTTAGAGGGCGGAGCTGAGTGGCGTTTGTTCATTTGATGGTTGTTAATGATGCCTTTAGAGGGCGGAGCTGAACAACGTTTGTTTATTTGATGGTTGTTAGTGACGTCTTTAGAGGGCGGAGCTGAGTGGCGTTTGTTCATTTGATGGTTGTTAATGATGCCTTTAGAGGGCGGAGCTGAACGACGTTTGTTTATTTGATGGTTGTTAGTGACGTCTTTAGAGGGCGGAGCTGAGTGGCGTTTGTTCATTTGATGGTTGTTAATGACGCCTTTAGAGGGCGGAGCTCAGCAGCTTTTCTTTATTTGATGGTTGTTAATGACGCATTTAGAGGGCGGAGCTGAGCGGCGTTTGTTTATTTGATGGTTGTTAATGACGTCTTTAGAGGGCGGAGCTGAACGACGTTTGTTTATTTGATGGTTGTTAGTGACGTCTTTAGAGGGCGGAGCTGAGTGGCATTTGTTCATTTGATGGTTGTTAATGATGCCTTTAGAGGGCGGAGCTGAACAACGTTTGTTTATTTGATGGTTGTTAATGACGTCTTTAGAGGGCGGAGCTGAGTGGCGTTTGTTCATTTGATGGTTGTTAATGATGCCTTTAGAGGGCGGAGCTGAGCGGCGTTTGTTTATTTGATGGTTGTTAATGACGTCTTTAGAGGGCGGAGCTGAGTGGCGTTTGTTCATTTGATGGTTGTTAATGACGCCTTTAGAGGGCGGAGCTCAGCAGCTTTTCTTTATTTGATGGTTGTTAATGACGCATTTAGAGGGCGGAGCTGAGCGGCGTTTGTTTATTTGATGGTTGTTAATGACGCCTTTAGAGGGTGGAGCTGAGCGGAGTTTGTTTATTTGATGGTTGGTAATGACGTCTTTAGAGGGCGGAGCTGAGCGGCGTTTGTTTATTTGATGGTTGTTAATGACGTCTTTAGAGGGCGGAGCTGAGCGGTGTTTGTTTATTTGATGGTTGTTAATGACGTCTTTAGACGGCGGAGCTGAGCGGCGTTTGTTTATTTGATGGTTGTTAGTGACGTCTTTAGAGGGCGGAGCTGAGTGGCGTTTGTTCATTTGATGGTTGTTAATGATGCCTTTAGAGGGCGGAGCTGAACGACGTTTGTTTATTTGATGGTTGTTAGTGACGTCTTTAGAGGGCGGAGCTGAGTGGCGTTTGTTCATTTGATGGTTGTTAATGACGCCTTTAGAGGGCGGAGCTCAGCAGCTTTTCTTTATTTGTTGGTTGTTAATGACGCATTTAGAGGGCGGAGCTGAGCGGCGTTTGTTTATTTGATGGTTGTTTATGACGGCTTTAGAGGGCGCAGCTGAGCGGCGTTTGTTTATTTGATGGTTGTTAATGACGTCTTTAGAGGGCGGAGCTGAGCGGCGTTTGTTTATTTGATGGTTGTTAATGACGTCTTTAGACGGCGGAGCTGAGCGGCGTTTGTTTATTTGATGGTTGTTAATGATGTCTTTAGAGGGCGGAGCTGAGCGGCGTTTGTTTATTTGATGGTTGTTAATGACGTCTTTAGAGGGCGGAGCTGAGCGGCGTTTGTTTGTTTGATGGTTGTTAATGACGTCTTTAGAGGGCGGAGCTGAGCGGCGTTTGTTTATTTGATGGTTGTTAATGACGTCTTTAGAGGGCGGAGCTGAGTGGCGTTTGTTTATTTGATGGTTGTTAATGACGCCTTTAGAGGGCGGAGCTAAGCGGCGTTTGTTTATTTGATGGTTGTTAATGACGCCTTTAGAGGGTGGAGCTGAGCGGCGTTTGTTTATTTGATGGTTGTTAATGACGTCTTTAGAGGGCGGAGCTGAGCGGCGTTTGTTTATTTGATGGTTGTTAATGACGCCTTTAGAGGGCGGAGCTGAGCGGCGTTTGTTTATTTGATGGTTGTTAATGACGTCTTTAGAGGGCGGAGCTGAGCGGCGTTTGTTTATTTGATGGTTGTTAATGACGCCTTTAGAGGGCGGAGCTGAGCGGAGTTTGTTTATTTGATGGTTGTTAATGACGTCTTTAGAGGGCGGAGCTGAGCGGCGTTTGTTTATGTGATGGTTATTAATGACGTCTTTAGAGGGCGGAGCTGAGCGGCGTTTGTTTATTTGATGGTTGTTAATGACGCCTTTAGAGGGCGGAGCTGAGCGGAGTTTGTTTATTTGATGGTTGTTAATGACGTCTTTAGAGGGCGGAGCTGAGCGGCGTTTGTTTTCCGGTTCTTTTCTTGTACGGACTCCTAATAAAAATAAACACTTTAATTAGCCAGTTCAGCAGCTTCATTCTGTACTCTTATAGTTTTAAACACTGATCAAAACTCATATTTACACTTTTAATTCCAACACTGTTCATCACAATTAATCTGCTGCTAAAATGCAGTATAAAATGTTTGACATAAGTACATCTCTATAATTAAGTCTCTTTGAGTTTTAAAAACAACAACAGCCCACCAGCATTCGGTGCACTAGGCTTATTGGTGGGCTGTCAGTTTCTAACACATTTATTAGCTATATTACCCTCATAGCTCCTGTGCTAAAACTACAGCAGCAAGCTTCAGACACCTAACATGACTTGTCTGCACATCTACATTTGGGGTGAGAGGGAGGATTGTGTAAATGAGATTTTGCGCTGAACTATCGTTTTAAGGAAGGATTTGGATATCACCTCAACCCGATGAGGGCTGGCAGGGATAGATATGTGGTCAGAAAAGAGTCTGAGTAATTCAAAGATATTTGTTTTTGTCTCGGTCAACCCGTCCCGTCCTCAGGCTCTAATCGAAACCAGCCGTGACCCTCGAAGGACACTGAGAAAGACTGAGCTGGACAAACGCCCTGTAGAGCTCGCTGGACCTCTGCATTGATCTGAGTTCAGTGTTGAGATGATATGAAGTGTTTCTGTGATGGTGGTTGAGGTTTGGGTTTAGGCAGAGCTCACTGGCCCTAGATGCGAATCAATGGGAACACAGGAACAAACACTGCACTGCAGATAAGACTTCATTAGCGCTGAACCTTCCCACTTCTCCTGTTTCTGACCCACTGCTTTTATTGTATTTTCAGACGTGGAGACTCAGAGGGAACAGTTCAACACTCAGAACAACAAAACAGCAGAAATGCTGGATGTGGCAGACGAATAACTCAGCCAGTCACAATCACAGTGACAACTGAAAGAATGAAAACAATAGAATGATTTACAACAACAACAACTACAATACTTATGAGAATTAGTTTAAAGAGCAAAAATGACAAATACAATAAAAAATGGAGAGAGAGAGAGAGAGAGAGAGGTTAATAGACATAGAGCAACATAGACTGAGTAAGAGAAAGATAGAGAGAGAAAGACAGGGAGAGAGAGAGAGCAAGACAAAAAGAGAAAGAGAGAGGAGAGGCTGAGAGAGCAATTGAAAGAAAAGCAGAAAGTGCGAGAGAACAGAGAAAGAGAGGGGAAGAGAGGGCGAGGGACAGTGACACAAAGAAAACGAGAGGAAGAGAGAAAAAAGAGAACAGAAAGAGAGATAGAGAGAGAGAAAGAGAGAGAGAGAGGTGAAAAAAGACAGAAAGATTGAGAGAGAAAAACAGGATGAGAGAGGGAGCGTGAGAGACAAAGAGAAAAGCAAAGGATGAGAGAGCGCAAGAAAGAGAAGAAGAGACAGAGACAGTGAAAAATAAGAGAGAAGAGAAAGAGAGATAAAGCTAGAGAGAGAGAGAGAGATGGAGAAAAATGGAGGGAGATAGAGAGAGATGGAGAGAGAGAGATTGAGAGAGAGAGAGAGAGAGAGAGATGGAGAGAGAGGGAGAGAGAGGGCAAGAGAGAGAGAGATGGAGGGAGAGAGAGAGAGAGAGCGGGGGAGAGAGAGAGAGAGATGGAGAGAGATGAAGGGACAGGGAGAGAGAGAGAGAGATGGAGGGACAGAGAGAGAGAGAGAGATGGAGGGACAGAGAGAGAGGGCGAGAGAGAGAGAGAGATGGAGAGAGATGGAGGGACAGGGAGAGAGAGAGAGAGATGGAGGGACAGAGAGAGAGAGAGAGAGAGAGAGAGAGACAGAGTTTTAGCCCAGTGAAATGAAACAGAACACATCAATATCTGATGACCATTTAATCTGTGATATGAAAGGTGAAATCATCTGATAATCCATAATCTCATTCTCTCTTTTATCTCTCGCTGTAAAGAGACGGAGTCTAATCTCAACATCAACACGGACGCAGCGTCAGCGCGTAATCAGAAACAGCCTGAACGGCTCTGCGTGATGGATCATAAAGATAATACAGACGGGAACAGAGAGGGAACCTGATTAAGAGGAGCTATCCAAACAATCCGAACACTCACCACCCCCCTGCACCCCCCCTCCACCGCACGCCCACGGAGCCTCAGGTTTCATTATGAATCGCGCGGCCGCAGATAGATAAGTCTCCTCTTTTTCTCCCGGAGAAAGAAGGAAATTCATCCCGTCTTAATCCCCAAACTATGCTGGATATGTGTTGAGTTGTGGAGGGCCGCGGTGGCTGTGGGTTCAGGGCTGCGGCGTGTGGCGCTCGGCCATGGCCCAGTCACACGGCTCTGCACTAAATCAAACCGCTGGAACCTCGGCATCACGCGCACGACGACCAGGCAGCGGGTCACGGCCTGAACCTGGAACAGGGGCTCGAACTGGCTGTACAGAGCTGTACGAATGCACTGAAGCATCAACCTTACAGGGAGTGACAGAATTTCAGAACGTTAGAACTTATTCTCAGTTTGTCACTGAGTCCAGGAGCCGCATTACAGAAACTCCTTAACTCTGAAATCTGATCTGTTTAGTCACCAGTTAGGACTGAACTGAGGACAGTAGATGTTACAGAGTAACAGCTCCTACCTTCATAATCTCATCATTAACTCCAGATCAGACACAGCATCACACAAACATCCTCACTAGACTAAACCTCCTAAATCCTGTCCTAACTTTAGGATGAACCCCAGCAGGGTCCTGACTCCTGTTTAAGGCCCGTTTCTCTGGTTTTGAGGCAGCTGAGTCAGGCAGCGTAGTTCACTACCAGCATAATGAGCTCCGTTTATTCCTACTGTAAAACGCGGCTTTCACAGGGAGACGTTTTTCTCTTCTAACTCTGCGTTTTAAACATCTCAGACGCTGCCAACTCGAACTCCACCTCCCCTCTGATCACCTTCCTGTGTTCATGTTGAAGATGGAATATTACAGTGATGGTGGTGAACAACGAGGAGGCGGAGCTGAACGTGTGTCTGTTTATTAGGAGGAGGAACATCAGCGCACTCGGCTAAAGCGTTTGGGAAATGGAGACTGAAACTGGGGATGGGTGAAGCTCTGCTAAACAGCAGGGGGCGCTCTGATAAACTAACAACTAACTGGCTAACTAACATGGTTATTCTGATTGCGTGTTTATGTTTCAGCTGTGCCCATATGGTCAGTTGCTAAGTAACAGACATAACAGCTGATTGTTGAGTAAGTTAAGATTTCCTAACTGGAGATAAGTCAGATCTTAAGACAAAAAGATAGGTGTTTTCTGTAATATGGCCCCCAGTCCTAAAATCTGATTGGTTGAACCACATTGTAAAATATTTGATATTGGCCCACCTGTAAGCAACTGAACTCTGTCAAATCACTAAATTTCTTGAGCTGTTAACGAAATAATAGTCCTATTTTGATGGGATTGGTCCTCCATGGGGAGGTGTGGTAATGCCAGTTTATTGCAGGACTTCTGGAATGTTTGTGAATGATTGACATGGGACAAGAAATCTCAGGACAAGTGGTAGAGATGGGAGCAGCTACTTGATTTATGCACCGCCGTCACTCCAGAAAAGAGTAGAAATCATCAATCTTAGGTGCATGCAGGGCGTGATTAGTATCACCCTTAGCTTGGGAATTCACAGCAGACAACTTCACCACATCAAAACAAACTTTTTTCAGCAATTTTACATGTTCACGTGAGGTACGTTACATATCATATAAGTAAAAACTACTTTGAGCCTTCATACTTAAGAAACTCTGTTTCCTCTGGATGTAATAGTGTTTTTTTACTGACATAGTGAGTCGCACAGGATTAATACAGGGAAATTCACTCCAAAGAGGCCCAGAATATTCTGACGTAACTCCTGTTAGGATGAAGCAACACTAACCAAAAAAAATCCAGTACATACCTTGGCGTGTGTGTAATCGGTTGCATTACATGTGATGCTGGACGTGATCTCCGTTTTCTGCCAGACAAATGAAGGGGTACAGGGGTCTGCCCCCCGAAGTTACAAACAGAGGTTAAACGTCATGACGACTGTCTGGCGCCGACCTCGTCGCAGGGGCAGCCCGGCTTGTTCGAAGCTTCACATACTGAGGAGCTCATTGCATGTTGTTTCGTTCAGATTGATTCATCCTAGTGAGAGTTCTTACAGAATATTCAGGGCCTCTTTCGAGTGAATCTCCCTGTATAACCCGAGGTTGTTTGTATGGGTCACTTTATGGAAAGAAAAGGATGCCAGAATCTTTTCCGAAGTAACACCGGTAAAAATGACATCACTGCACCACCTCATGTAGAGCTACTCCCATCCAAATAGGGCTTTTGACTGTAACGCTGATCACGTGGACCACCGAGCATACAGAGAAATGAAGTAAGAACCCGGTTCTGTTTAAACTGAGGAGCTGACAACTTATTTTCTTGACTAGAACAAGACTATTTGCCTAGCTAACAGGTCAAAAGATCTCTACTAGGCTAAACAACACCCCCTTAAGGAGCTTACAACATGATTCACTGTTAAACTGCAATGGAAAAAGACTAAAGAATGTTTCACAGGCTTTAAACGCCCATGGCTTGGTCTGATCTGCCTTATGTAGCATCAAACCCAGACTGAATCTCAAACATTCCCTGCTCCCTAAATAGTGTGCTATGTAAGTTATGAAATTCAGGCTATTTGTGAGATATATTATACTCTGTTTGGGTGCAGGAGGGAGCATTTTATTGCACTACGTAGGAAGCAGGGAGCCATTTCATAGTCAGGGCATACAACACCATTAGCTTGGTGCTAAATAAGACTGGAAATCACTTAGAGGTGCTACTTATTGCTAAATATTGCATTCAGAACGCAAATATTTTTCATTGTGCAATATGTTCATAAGTGCAATACAGATCTTATGCAACTCTTATTTTTTTATTATTCTTATTTTGTTGTAAATAGTCGAGAGATTTAACTTTCATTTTTATTATTTATAATGTTTATGATGTTTGTACTGTTTCCCGTTTCTACTACTGAGTGCCTTACATCTATTACTCTGCTGCTGCTGTAATACTGTGAATTTCCCTGCTGTGGGACTAATAAAGGATTATCTTATTTTATCTTATTACCATTCACATCGACAGTGCTGTGATAATCTGGCCACTTATTAAGCAAAAGTCTTTGCATTACGCATTGCTATATTATGGTATGTTCATTATTATATGGCAAAAGCTAAAAAGTCATGAAATGATTACAGTGTGCAATGCTGTTTTTCTCTTTTAGCAGTCCATGGTTGCTTGGCAACAATAATATACTCTAAATGAACTATATTTCTTATTGCAATAATTGTTTGTCTGTTATTATATAAATAAAAATGTCAAATTATTTTTGTAAGATTGTACATTTTGTGATATTTTATGTTGTCCACCACTGTATAAAAGCAGCATGCTACTTGAGACCATGCATATCTCGGTTAAGGTGGTTTTACTCCACTCCACATCTTACCTGTATATAAAATCACTGTAAGGCACGGCCTCTTGTGGCTTTTTTCTCAGGGTGGCCAAACTATATTTATTGTCATCATGACTAACTGCATTATGATCATTGTTGAGTTAGTTACACAAAAAAGTAATCTACTAAAAATGAGTAGTTACTTATTTCAAAATGTAATGAGATTACTGTACTTTTCAGGTAAAGTGACCTTAGGGTCGACTAGTAATCAGAATCAGAATCAGAATCCTTTATTGATCCCAGAGAGTTAATTGCAGTTGTTACAGCTGCAACCATTTATGTAAACGAGTAAACACTTTAACAATTTAAAACAAAGATAAAGAGAAATTTGCGATGTGCACACGAGATTTAAGTTCTTATGAATACAGTAAAGTGGCGGTGACTGTGATAATGAATATTAAACATACTGTATAAAGCAGTTCAAATTATTGCACCTCTAAGTTTTTGCACACAGTTATTATTATTACACATATGAACTGTTTGGTATTGAGTTTTGCGCAGATGAACCACACTTAGTGGATCCCACACTGAGGGAGGAGTTTGATGGCCACAGGTAAGAATGACCTCCTGTGGCGCTCTGTGGTCATTTCGGTAGGAATCTATTAGTCTGTGGGCAGCAGTTCACTGGTTGAGGACAGTGGTAGTAAAAACCGAAGTGAAGATGCAGGAGGAGAGAGTCCAAGATCCTCTTTAATGTGGAAATGCTACACAAGATTAAACCAATTCCATAGCAAAATGCATAAACTGCACCAAAATCCAGGCTCGTAAGCCACACCAGGTCAGTTTTCAGAACCACTATAGGAAAGAGCCGCTTGACTGACCTGCAAAACATCCAGTGACAGACCATTGAGCATGACAAGTGCAATGAAAACAAACTCAGAATACTGGTAGGCAAGAATGCGTTGATCCAGTCCTTTAAGACAAATGCTATCACAGCTAAAGTTACAAGCCTAGTTTTTTTTTTTTTTTTTTAATCTCAAATCTTTCAGATTGAAAACAGCACATTTGTAAAGAGTCGATAATCTGATAAATATGTGTGATAAATTATGCTGTAAGTTTAATTTAATAAAATTTACATTTTAGATTAAGTGACCCTTATTAGTCCCACAAGGACCTCTGCATTTAACCCATCCGTGAACCCACATACACACTAGTGAACACACACACACTAGGGGCAGTGAGCACACTTGCCCGGAGTGGTCGGCAGCCCTATCTGTAGCAAATCAAATCCTTTGTTTTTAGCTCTGTCTAACAAGGATCACAGTAAACTGATACCCATATTGGTTTTCAGCCAACATCATCAGGAAATGCCGTATCAGATATCGGACGAAATGAAGAATGACGCCATCCCGTCCTGTAACATATCTGTCCTGAAATAGCACAGACTTGCTTTTAGTGGAAAGTGGGTCACATGATAACAACAGTAGCGACGTGATAATGTCACGTGATAACGGTGGCAACATGACCTGATTAAGAAAACAAAGCTAAGCTGACGCATTTTAACTACTTAAAACCTACTTAAATGCTTACCAGTGTAAAACTAAGTGTCTTGTTTCATATTCATATTATGCAATTTTTGGCTTTACACAATGAAACATACATGCAACTTCAGTTGCTTGAAACCTACATGAAACTAAATTGGATTCGAGCTGCATGACGGAAAGCGTCCAGCAACTCATCAGAAGCCCAAATTGGAAGTTTCTGTTTTTCTGAAGACTCAACTTAATGGAGCCGATTTCACGAATTTCGTTTCATGTCAAACAAGAGACTTTGAAACTACTAATTTCAGGGAACTAATAGAAAAGGCAATAAAACAGAAGTTAGTAGTTTTGCATTTTGAGGGCTTCTTGATCCGTGACAACAGCTTTAAACCACTGTTTATTCTTCTTTAACCTGTTATGATTCACGTAGCTAGATTAATTTTTTTTCCAATTTTCTTCCCAATTTAGTCATATCCAGTTCCACTAATGAGATCTTACTTCATCAAGCTACATCAGTGCTAGGAAGGCATGAGCTAGCACGTGCTGCCTTGTGTGAAGTAATCCACCATCATAATTTTTAACTGCCAATTCTGTTACATCAGCTAACAGCGCTGGCTAGCATCACACTGAGTGGTGGTGGAGGAGAGGGAGGGCCGATCTACCCACCCAGAGAGAGCGAGGCCAATTCAGCTATCTTGGATTCCTGACCACGGATGGCCGTAGCACCACCGGGGATGGAACTCGCGTCTTATGATGAGCCAAAGCTCAGACGGTTGCACCACTCAGGAGAGAATGACATTCTCGTCTCTTGACACCCCTTAATGTTTAAATACAACAGATAAAAAACTCAAATATATAGAAACGAATCCTGAACAGCTAGAAACAAAGAAAATATGTGAAGATAACAAAACGACTGCAAATATGTCAATCACATCTCACGGAAGACTTCAACTTGCACAGAAATTATGTTGCAGGCAACTCACAACAGGTAACTAGTTGCACGAAAGTGGGCCCAAGACTTTATGGAAATCTGTCGTCTTTTTTCTGAAGTAATTTGATCACAATTAATGAAAACTGATGGTAATTAACGGTAATGTCAGCCTGGAAAGCACAGTTTACTTAGACCAAGTGAGGATGTTTGACTTACGTCCCTTCAAAGTAATGTTGTCACACATCCAGCGAGCTCTCAGAGGAACACGGACTCCATTTCCCAGAATCCTCTGGGAGGTCACATGACTGTCGAGCTTCCCTCACAACCGGAGTCTAACTGGGACTCCACTGGCCAGAGTTCTCTGGGGAATCACGTGACTCCTGACCTTCTCTCGCACTCCTGTCAGCGCTCTAGATCACCAGAGTTCTGATGTGTATCACCTGTGTGTTGGTCATGTGACTTCCATAGTTTAGCTAGGGGCAGTTGTGAGGTATTGTTTCCACTGTGAGCTGCTGACCGTTTACTCTATCGTATGTATCCTGTTTTTTGGCCTGTGCTTTATGTTGACTCTGCCTTTTGCTCTGCCCTTTGGACAGTTTGCCAGACTTTCCTGATTCGTGATTTTGACCATTTTGGCTTGTTTCACTGACTACGTCTTGTGCCTGCCCCTTTGTGTTTGTTAGCATCCTGTAATGCTTACTGTTGTCATTCTGCTGTGCTTGGTGGTTCTGACCCACACCTGTTTTTTCACTGTGATTCTGGTAGTAAAACCTCTGTTGTGTTTTCAAACCGCGAGCGTCGGACTTTTGTTGCCACGTTACAGATGTCAGCTGTTACTGTAATTTTAAGCTAACTAACAATTTTGTTTTTGGCAGATATTTTAAATGATCAGAAATTTTGGCTCAATAAAATAACCATATTCTCTCATATCAGTGAGGCTGTAATGAAATGAGTCAGGATTCCCATGCTTAAGGGAAAAAATGCTTCAATCACAGCAGCAGCCAGAGGCGAAACACGGTAAGCCTGGGCTGTGGGGCCAAACGCCTGTCAGCTAAACTTTATCTGATCCCATCTCTCGCGGCTGCTTGATTGGAAAACTCTCCATCCTCCAAATGAGATGCAACAGCGCCCTGAAAAAAAACCTGTGTGAAGAGCAGCATGCTGGTGAAGAGAGGGCATTGTGTGTCCAGGGACGAGCAGACTCTGTCTTGATTTAGTGCCCCTCAAAAGTTCTTCTCAAGTCTCGCAAAAGGATTCTTTTCCCTTCTGAAAAAATTACGAGCAGTTAATTTTCAATGGAATAAAATGAATGCAAAGGTGTAGCTATGATTGAGTATATGTGGAATATGGGTTTCCTTATCATCGGCACTCAGCTTCATGCAGGGCATGGGAAGGTGTTTCAAGCTGGGGTTGCTGAAATTTTAAGCGGTTCATTGTTGCTGTTAGAACAAAACTTGTATCAACAATTTGATTGATTCTTTACATAATTTGGAAATTCTAACTGCCACTTATTGAGCCAAAATATCATGAATCAGCCCAACAGAAATGGTCCAAATATAACAAAATATAATTTTGTTACATTAAATTAGAGTCTGATGCAAAAATAAGGCACATCAACAATGATGTAAGCCAGGCTTCGCTGGTGTTTTGGGTCTTTCAACATCAGAAACCCTCGCATTGGCGGCCCAGCTGAGCTTGATCAAGCCACAGCTTCTGCCCTCCAAGGACTCACTCTCTTGATCCAGAGACATCTGAACGCTCAGACCGAGACAAGCAGCTTGCCTTCCGGCCTTTCTTGTGGCAGTCCTTCACAAGGTCCGTGTATCCTTTCAAACGTCTCTTCCTTGCATTCATCCAAAATCACCGTTAGTACCAGCATAATGATGGTCTTTGTCTTCTCTGACACCTGAATGATGTCAGGTCACAGGATGGCATTAATGACATACCGGGAGAACTTAAATTGTCTACCCAAGTCCACAGACAACTGCCAGTCCTGTTCTCTGTGTAGCAGCTCTGATAGTGCCTTTGTTGTTGGGTTCAGCTTCTCTCCAGCTCTGACGAAGCTGATGAGTTTCTTTGAAGACTGAGCCCTTTGGCAGTGGGAGATGGCTCTTCAGATAGTCTCCCCAGTTGTGCAGAGCACCTGGTCCTTCCACCAGTGGTACCTGTCAACTCTCAGAGCAGCAGCTCAGGATATGCTCAAGGGTCAACCTTCTCTCTCTGAGGGTCATTTTGGTGTTTCCATGAAATTCCAGTAATGCAGGACCTCCTGCGGGACCTCCTAGATCAAGAGCTTGATGCAGTGTGGTTATGCCAGCCACAAGTCAGTTCTCAAGGTCTTCTTTTCCACAGTGTGTTCCCATCTTGTTCAACTGCCTGTTGTCCCACTGCCTTGCTGGCCATCAGTTTACATGTGTTTTCATGTAGGGTGATGCTACTCCAGCTCTTGGCAGACCCAGCCACCTCCTCAGGTGGCAGCTCACCTTCTGTTCTTTTACAAGAGAAAATATAAACTTGAAGCGGTGGTCACGTGATCCTTGGTGGTATCCCATGCTGGTACATCCAACCTTGAACTTCCATGTTCTTGTCAACCTTCTTCAACCACCCTGCAAGTTCCTCACAGGAGGTCTTGATTTCTACTGTATCTTTAAGGCTACTATCCAATGTCTTCCCATGACTTTTCACTGGCTTTTCTGAGATGGTGGGGATTGGTGTGACTGAGACAGACAATTGAAATCAGTCCATGACCTTGCCCTTCTTCAGCAGTACGTACTTAGGTTTGGCAGGCTTGACTGAAATCTTGGACCATGTCATCAGCCTTTCCAAACCCTTTAAGATCCATCTGGCTCCAGGCTTTGACTCTGGGAATGGCCTGCCTTACAATGAAAGTTTTTTTTTTTTTTTTTTTTTTTCTGTCTCCTGTAAAGTTGTTCTTTAAAAGACAATGGTGACAGCTGACAATATACACGTAGAACTGACATGACAAACTATTGGTGCATGCCTGCTCTCTCTCAATCTAGATTACCTTTATGCAAATGAGCTTGAGCAGCATCCAATCTGATTCGTGATTTGTGTTAGTTGATTTTTTCAGACAAATAGCAAAGCTATAGGGTGAGATTTGGTTCTTGAAGGCACACAGAGCAGAAGATACCATGGCTGGAAAAAAAAGATGTATTTAAAAAATGGGACATTTTTGGGGCACTGGTATATTGGGCTGCTTTGGTGCTCAGTAATAGCCTCTGCACATATTTACATATTTTAACTTCTAAACTTGACTACCTGACTACTGAGTATTTTCACCTGTGTGAAAATCCCTGATGTTTTTAGTCGATTTTCAAGCCCGAGCTTTAGATTCAGTCTTTGCGAGGTGTTGTTTGTCTACGGCGACTACTGAGCGTTTTTCTGATCGGTTCCCTGTGAATGATTCATGTTCCTGTTACGTAGGATTTCGACTTCGGTTTTCCCTTTTGGTTTTGTTTGCTTAGACATTTCTGCCTGTGTGTTATGAACCCTCTGCTCCTACAACAGCGACGACTTTGGACTGCCCTTTTGGATTGCTTGACCCTGCTGAGGACAACATTAAAACACACGCTTCTTCTCAAGTCCGCGAGCGTCTGAGTTCTGTGACCACGTTACAGAAACGATATGAATGAAAAGTTATTTTTTTTGTTAGTTTTTTTTTGTAAAACACTGCAAAATGCACTACAGACCTCTATTCTAGAAAGCTTCTTTGTGAACATAAGATATATCAAAGCTAAATTATGATTATCGTTTTCCATTATAGGCCAGCTATTTCTCTTTTTAAAACCTTGTTACATTGAGGGGGAAAAAAAGCTCCAAACGGACATACAGCATTTAGTTGTTTTAAGAAATTGCTGATAAATAACCCTGAAAACTGGGGACCCCTACTTCCTGCGTCCCTGTGTCTTCATATAATTAGCAAAGTTTCTTCCTAAGTATGGAGAGCTGGTTTTGTCTAAGTACTGATTTAGCAGTTTTTGTTGCGAGACTATTGTTCAAAGCACACAGTGAAAGTCCAAAAGTCAGATTTTTGTCATTTGATGTTCCCAAACTTTGGATCCACACAAAAGATGGGAAAAGAAATGCATTCATGCACACATACACTCATCCAAGGCGCAGGGAGATAAAGAGATGGGGCTCCCTAAAAGAGATCCACAGTATTCCCTACATTGTAGCACTATATAAAACTTTATCATAGGGAACAGAAAAGGCCTAAATATTGCACTATAAAGTGCAGATAGCACAGTTTTTTACACAGCCAAAAAAGTGGACTCTGTTGTGAATACGGCCTAATTTTGGAGACAGTACAGTGATGAGGAACCTAACATACTGCACTGCATAGTAAACTTGGTAAGATTTTTAACACAGACCAAGCAAGTGAACTATATAATGAATTAGGCATCAGTTGCACGGCTTTACATCCTGAGTATGTAAATGTTTTAGATCCAGCAAAAACAGTGCGTTATGGGGATATGGGGCATTGGTTTGGGCACACCCAACAATAGCACGGTATACAGTGGATATCCCAATGTTTTGGGACACATCTCATCTGTGTAATGGATAGGGTAGTTTTGGAAGCCCCCCAAAGCAGTGCACTATAAAGTAGGTATCTCATAGTATTGAACACATCCCAATATATTGAACTGTGTAATGGATTGCGTTGTTTTGGACACAGCTCAAAATAGTACACTATAAAGTGGATATCCTGTAGTTTTGGACACATCCCAATATATTGGAATGTATAACGGATAGGTTGCATTTAGTCACAGCCCAAGATCGTGCACTAAGAAGTGGATATTTCATACTTTTGGTCACTTGTTGGCCCAATATATTCAACTGTGTAATGTATAGGGTAGTTTTGGACACAGCCCAATTTAGTGAACTAGAAAGTGGTTATTTCATAGCTGTGGACACGTCCCAGAACATTGAAATGTGGAATGGGTGGAGTAGTTTTGAACACAACCCAAAATAGTGCATTAGAAAGTGGATTTTTCAGAGTTTTGGACACATTGAACTGTGTACTATATAATGCAGTTCGATCACTGGCCAAAAAGGAACAGGGTACAGTGGATATGTCAAATCTTGAAATACTGAACTATATAATGAGCAGGGCACAGGTTTGCACTAGATAGTGAACAAGTCATGGTTTTGGACACAGCCGGAGATGTTTTGTACTACAGTAAGTGCACAGTACACAGATACAGTGCTGTCTAGATGATTATACAGAGACACTCACTGCTTGCTAGGAGAAGACACATGTGGGCTCAGCCAAGAGCAGTGGATACACACACACACACACACACACACACACACACACACACACACACTCTCACACACCTGTCCAGCAGACTACTGGCCAAATGCCAGCTAATGACCCCAGAGGATCGTAGAGCTGCAGCCTCACTCATCCACTGGCCTTTCATCTGACTGCCCATCACACACACTCAGCACGCTGTCCCTCACACACACTCAGCACTGGCCGGCCAGACCATAGAGATAACCCGCCGCTCACAGAAAGCATCATTGTCTCTTCCAACTCCCCTGGACCTCCAGGTGTGCGAGCACATGCATAAGGCTGCACAACACAGCACTCGTAAGGCTTAACTGTAACGTCTGGTCCTACTTTATATGCAGTGTCTCTAATTACCGTGTAGTTACACTGTAACAATACATGCAACAACAATGTAACTACCTGTGATGTATTCAGTGTTAGAGATGGTCTACAGTAGTGCAGCTCATGTCATTATACAAGCGTATCTAGAAAGTCTCTACAGCATATTTGCTCTTATGTTATTACACGTGTAACTGGGAGTGGCTTTTACAGTCCCACTTTATATTAAGTGTCTCTAATTACTGTGTGGTTACATGTGAACAACATATACAACAACAATGTAACTACTAATGATTACTGAACATGTGCATCAACTTCAGTCTTGACTCATGTAATTACACAAGTGTATCTTAAAAGGTGTAACAGCCTATTCTCTATCTCATGTAATTGCACAATAGTAATAACACATGTAATTACATTTGTAATCAGTTGTTTTTTTTCTCTCCCAGGAGTAAAAGGGAGTGTCTGATAACGTACATTAAGGCATGACTTACTCTGTATTAGCCAGCTTTCCTAACATTTAGCTAGAATGTATTTCTAGTGCTGTGACACTGTAACCTGTTTAAACCAGTCTGTAATGTAATAGAACAGCACATGTCCACTTATACTAACGTGTAACTGTTATGAAATTAATTAAATTTCCCCCAAAGCAATGTCTATATAATCACTTCTTTATTACACAGTAATTACACAATAACAACACAGGAACTGTCCACTTATTTTACAGAGTACCTTTAACACTACACTGCTGGAACGTTCCTGTGTAGAAGATACACTTGTGTAATTACATGAAGCAAAACTGAAGTTGATACACATGTAATTACATAAGCTGTACTTATGTAATCAATCTGTAACAGGGCCAAAAATCATCAATACTTAGTGCAGTTGCATGTTATTCATGTGTAACTACACAGTTAGAGACCCTTAATATAAAGAGGGCCCACTTTTGCTCTAATCTCTTTCTGCTAGTTAAGATACATTAGCCATGTTTACATGCAGCCTAATAGCTTAATCGGAACAGAATACGTCCATGTATGCACTTCAGTCGGAATAGTCTAGTCTGATTGAGGCCGTTCAGAATACAGCTTCTATCCAATTGATCGAGGTGGGTAATCCTGTAAATAATCTGTTAAATAGAAGAATAATATCCGTGTAAACGCCTGTATCCGATTACATTCCCTATCGGAAAGTTAAAGGCCGTTCTGCATGTGCGTCACGTCATAGTGAGAGTTTTCCTGAGTCTGACGTCATTTTAAAGCAGTTAAAAGCACCATCACTGCTCACTGCTGCTCATCTCACTCTGACTGGGCTCACATGATGCTCAACACAGCCGATGTCTGAGTTGACAACAAAACCCTTTTATAAGTGGAAAAGAGCATCTGCTAAATGTTGTAAATGTCTATATCCCCTTATTGAAGGTTTGAAGCCAGAACTTGTTAGGCAAAAGTTTTGGAGAGTTGTCATTTCCTTTCCAGATGTAGTGCGAGTATGATTATAATGTAGATAATTGCACACCTGTTACAATCACAAAAGTCTTGCTGGAAAAGCAGCACTTCATGCAAATGTAATTACCTCATTACATCATCTAAACTGCTTATCCTTCTGGGTTGTGGTGGGGAGCTGGAGCCTATCTCAGCTGTCATTGGGCAGAAGGTAGGATACACCCTGGACAGGTCGCCAGTCCATCACAGGGCACATCTAATTACATAAAGGACAATGTTCTTACACTTATTTATCATTTGTTATCTGTTACAGTGAATACGTCACCAGCAGTCAGTGTTGTTCAATGTATTGTTACAATGTAACTACACAGCTATAAGCATAACTAATCTAAAGGGTGATCTAACTTTTTCCCCAACTTGCCCAAGACGTAAGTGATCTGAAAGAGCCCCAAAAAGCCATTATACTGTCCTGAAAACATTCATACTTGTTTAATTTATCATTTCACACATTTAGCTGCACCATTTCCAATGAAACAGGACTAATTATGCTCTCTGTCACGACTTGCCCCTCCCAGTCATCCATGTGCTTTTGTTTTGGTTTTGGTCTGGTCCTGCCCCCTTGTTTCCAGACCCTGCCCTTGATTGTTTTCACTGGTTACCCTCTTGTTAACCACCTGTGTCTCGTTACCTGTCCCTGTGTTTTCCCTAGTCTCCCCCTGAAGTGTATTGTTTGGATCGTAGCGTTTGAAGTGTTTGACATTGTTTGGTGTTTGTTTCTTCCGGCCTCCGTTGTGTTTATCCTGTGGTCCTCATTATGTCTGTCCCTCCTTTTCTTTGTGTTGGCTCGGTGATCCTGGACCGTCTTGACCCTGAGAATGGATTTGCTCTTAATAAATCTCACTAATCTCAGCATATGCGTCCACCTCAGCATCGCTCCCCCCACATTATGCTCTTTGTAATAAAACAGTCAGTTTGACACTGACAATATACTCATAAAAGCACATAGTGACGTAATTTTTCACTGTAATGGTGAAATCGCCATATAGCTTACCCCTAAAACAACATGACAGTGGCATCTAAATATGATGCTGCAGCAATAGTGCCACCAAATAACACCAGCCAAGAAGAAATCAGAAGAAGAATAATTCTGATGCCAGTAAAAATATTACAGTATGTGTGTCACTGAACATTTCCATCCTTGTGTTTCCATCTTTGAAACAAAAAGACTCACAAGCTCTTTGTAGATCAATACAAACCTTCAGAAAACTGAGGTTTTGTAGGGAGATCTGCCCCTTAAAAATGTCTAATGGGTTTGACTGACACTAGAGAGCACTCCAGTCCAAAATGAGTGAGCTGTTGTGAAAAATCATAGTTTGTAAATGCCTAATCATTTTTATATTGACCATTTTTCTGAAAACAGAAGAACATACAGTATTTCAACACTGCGGTAATATTTCCAAGAGCTTCTGCACTTCAGTTATAGGACTTTATAACAGTGTTTTATGTGCGTTCATGACATCAGTGAGTGGTAACCAATCAGCTCTCAGTAGCAGTAACGCTAACCAATCAGCTCTCAGTAGCAGTAACGCTAACCAATCAGCTCTCAGTAGCAGTAACGCTAACCAATCAGCTCTCAGTAGCAGTAACGCTAACCAATCAGCTCTCAGTAGCAGTAACGCTAACCAATCAGCTCTCAGTAGCAGTAACGCTAACCAATCAGCTCTCAGTAGCAGTAACGCTAACCAATCAGCTCTCAGTAGCAGTAACGCTAACCAATCAGCTCTCAGTAGCAGTAACTCTAACCAATCAGCTCTCAGTAGCAGTAACTCTAACCAATCAGCTCTCAGTAGCAGTAACTCTAACCAATCAGCTCTCAGTAGCAGTAACTCTAACCAATCAGCTCTCAGTAGCAGTAACTCTAACCAATCAGCTCTCAGTAGCAGTAACGCCAACCAATCAGCTCTCAGTAGCAGTAACGCCAACCAATCAGCTCTCAGTAGCAGTAACGCCAACCAATCAGCTCTCAGTAGCAGTAACGCCAACCAATCAGCTCTCAGTAGCAGTAACGCCAACCAATCAGCTCTCAGTAGCAGTAACGCCAACCAATCAGCTCTCAGTAGCAGTAACGCCAACCAATCAGCTCTCAGTAGCAGTAACCCCAACCAATCAGCTCTCAGTAGCAGTAACGCCAACCAATCAGCTCTCAGTAGCAGTAACGCCAACCAATTAGCTCTCAGTAGCAGTAACGCTAACCAATCAGCTCTCAGTAGCAGTAACGCCAACCAATCAGCTCTCAGTAGCAGTAACGCCAACCAATCAGCTCTCAGTAGCAGTAACGCCAACCAATCAGCTCTCAGTATCAGTAACGCTAACCAATCAGCTCTCAGTAGCAGTAACGCCAACCAATCAGCTCTCAGTAGCAGTAACGCCAACCAATCAGCTCTCAGTAGCAGTAACGCCAACCAATCAGCTCTCAGTAGCAGTAACGCCAACCAATCAGCTCTCAGTATCAGTAACGCTAACCAATCAGCTCTCAGTAGCAGTAACGCTAACCAATCAGCTCTCACTAGCAGTAACGCTAACCAATCAGCACTCAGTAGCAGTAACTCTAACCAATCAGCTCTCAGTAGCAGTAACTCTAACCAATCAGCTCTCAGTAGCAGTAACGCTAACCAATCAGCACTCAGTAGCAGTAACCCCAACCAATCAGCTCTCAGTAGCAGTAACGCCAACCAATCAGCTCTCAGTAGCAGTAACGCCAACCAATCAGCTCTCAGTAGCAGTAACGCCAACCAATTAGCTCTCAGTAGCAGTAACGCTAACCAATCAGCTCTCAGTAGCAGTAACGCCAACCAATCAGCTCTCAGTAGCAGCAACTCAAACCAATCAGCTCTCACTAGCAGCAACTCTAACCAATCAGCTCTCAGTAGCAGTAACGCTAACCAATCAGCTCTCACTAGCAGTAACGCTAACCAATCAGCTCTCAGTAGCAGTAACGCTAACCAATCAGCACTCAGTAGCAGTAACTCTAACCAATCAGCTCTCAGTAGCAGTAACTCTAACCAATCAGCTCTCAGTAGCAGTAACGCTAACCAATCAGCACTCAGTAGCAGTAACGCTAACCAATCAGCTCTCAGTAGCAGTAACGCTAACCAATCAGCTCTCAGTAGCAGTAACGCTAACCAATCAGCTCTCAGTAGCAGTAACTCTAACCAATCAGCTCTCAGTAGCAGTAACGCTAACCAATCAGCTCTCAGTAGCAGTAACACTAACCAATCAGCTCTCAGTAGCAGTAACTCTAACCAATCAGCTCTCAGTAGCAGTAACGCTAACCAATCAGCTCTCAGTAGCAGTAACTCTAACCAATCAGCTCTCAGTAGCAGTAACTCTAACCAATCAGCTCTCAGTAGCAGTAACTCTAACCAGTCAGCTCTCAGTAGCAGTAACTCTAACCAATCAGCTGTCAGTAGCCATAAAATAAGCATCCTGCTGCACAAGACCTGTTTGCTGTAGAAAAACATAAAAATAGTTTTTCTTTCATTTTATATAATAAATTACATCTTCCGACTTTCCAAAAGTAAAGGAAACTCCCACTGAAGTGCTTAGAAACATGCTTTTTGTTTTCATTTTCAGTTTTATTCCCTCTCATTCCAGAATAGCAGCACCGCTGAAACCTGATTTGGTTCGCTCTTAAAAAAGATGGCCCTCGAGGGTCCTTTAATAAAGGCAACTGTTCTATACAGAACCATGAGCACTCAAAGAATACCTTGCATAATTAAAGGGTTCTAATTACATGTGTAATCAGGCGGGAACGGAAGTTTTTTAGACGTTTATTTTTTTATAACTTGCACAGGTATTTCTTACACTGTCTCTGCCAGCTCTCCTAAGATTGAGTGAGCATTTATGTTGCCAGTGCTGTGACACTGTAACCAGTTTCAGCTTTAAACCGTTCTGTATGTGTATGTGACAGAACAGCCGTTCCCCTCACTGTTATAAACTGTGACTTTTATAACAATTAAAGTTGTTGAAAAGCAGTGTTTATATTACCGCTCCATTATTACATAACACCTACAGAGTAACTACACAGGAACTGTCAGTTTATAAGTCTAACTAACACTGCCCTACAGGAAAGTTCCTGTGTAGAAGATAATTACATGAGTCAAATCTGAAGTTGATACACATGTTTACATATTACATAGGCTGCACTTCTGTAACATGCCCAAATCATCGGTAGTTACATTGTTGTTGCATATGTTGTTCACATGTAACTACACAGTAATTAGACACTTAATATAAAACGGGACTGTGAATCCTCTCACAAGGAGAAACAAGTGTTTCTGTTATTGCATTCAATCATGGATCGATAAGTGTGTGAATTGGTGGTTGGTTAGTGTAGTGGGTAACACCTCTGCCTTCTACACTGTAGACTGGGGTTCAGTGCCCCGCCTGGGTAACCACCCCACACTATACCAATAAGAGTCCTTGGGCAAGACTCCTAACACCGCCTTGGCCTCCCTGTGTAAAATGATCAAATTGTAAGTCGCTCTGGATAAGAGCGTCAGCCAAATGCAATAAATGTAAATGTAAAAAAAAAAAAAGTATCATCTCTAACTACCAAAATTCTGGTGTTGTGACGTCTCTTGGGGTTACATGTAGTTTCGTTGCTTTCTTTAGCACCACCCTCGCTCTCTACTCCACCAGAGTGCTACTGAAAGCTGAGGAGGTTTTGCCCAAAAAGCCTGAAAAGTGTTTTAGTAAACAATGAGTAGAACTTTAATGACATTTCTTCGTGGCTGTTATGAGTCTAAAAAGTTATTTCAAACTACCGGCTTTGTCCGTTTCTCATTCTTTCCTCCTGCTTTGTACCACATACTCTGTGCTGCGTATTGTAGGTACCAAGAAAAGCGAATGAACACGCTCTCTCTCACGCTCACACATGCCAGCGAGTGCAGCTCCTAAACACCGCAGCAGGTCTGACCTTTGTTTAGGAACTAATGAGGTGTAAATGTGAAAGAAAGAGAGGTTTAACGACGCCCTCGTTTAAAGGAACGTGTTGCTTTAACTGCTCTGCCTCTGTTTATCAAACACGCTCCTCAGTGTTAGCTCGTAGCTCCGGGACTGCGGCGCGGCCAACGGGTTTATGATGACACCCATTGCCTGCAGGTCTACCGCAAATTCCAACGGTGACCCCCCTAATGTTTCTACCTGCCAATTAACTCCTGCACCTCCAGCTAAAAGAGAATTCAGGTTATTCAATCAGCCCAATTCCAAAATTCCTAGGAAGAGCTCTACCTTGTAGGGAGTTCGTCTGAAAAGCTTCGCTGTTTATAAGAATAATGTTAATCTATTAACCCCTTAACAAGCAACCCAAAGGCTTATTACACACTGCTATAAGCTAAGAATAGCCCAGTTACTTTGCACTGAAGTCTCTGTAGTTACTGAAAATGTAAACTTTTTTTTTTTTTTGATTGTTAAGAAGTTAAACCATAATATTATTATTACGTTTATTATCATACAAGATCTAATTCAGCAACTACTGAGTTATTTGGCAACTTTTATGAATTATTCAGTAACTATAATGAATTATTCAATGACTATTATGAAGTATTCAATAAGTATTATGAGTTATTCAGTCACTATTATGAATTATTCAGTGAGTTTTATAAATAATTCAGGAAATACTCTGAATTTTACAGTAGCTACTATGGATCAATCAGCGAGCAGTATGGATTATTCAGTAGCTACTATGGATCAGTCAGTGAGCA
>NC_051216.1:5414773-5422273 GCF_015220715.1 Pygocentrus nattereri | reverse complement strand
CTCACTGATCTGAACCTCTCGCCTTCGCCTTGCTTCAACAACTCTTTCCCATACCTTCATGGTGTGGCTCCTCAACTTTATACCTCTGTAGTCACGGCAGCTCTGCACATCACCCTTGTTCTTAAAAATGGGGACCAGCGCACTGCTTCTCCACTCATCAGGCATCCTCTCACTCTCCAGGATTTTGTTAAACAACCTGGTTAAAAAGTCCACTGCCTTCTCTCCTAAACATCTTCATACCTCCACAGGTATGTCATCTGGACCAACTGCCTTTCCATTCTTCATCCTTTTTAAAGCTGCCCTCACTTCCACCTCACTAATTCTCTGCACTTCCTGATCCACTATCTCTCCCCCCGTTGTCCTCCTCTCTCTCTCGTTTTCCTCATTCATTAGGTCTTCAAAGTCCTCCTTCCATCTACTCATCACTCTGTTCACTCACTAGTACATTTCCCTCTCTATCCTTTATCAGCCTAACCTGCTGTACATCCTTTCCAGCTCTGTCTCTCTGTTTAGCCAAACGATACAAGTCCTTTACTCCTTCTTTACTGTCCAGCCTCTCATACAGCTCATCATAGGCCTGAGTTTTTGCCTTTGCCCCATTCTTTTTCGCTATGCGACTAGACTCACAGAACTCCTGCCTACTTCCTTCGTCTCTCTGGTTAGCCCACTTTTTCTTAGCTGCCTTCTTCTTCTGAATACTCTCCTGGACTTCCTCATTCCACCACCAACTTTCCTTGTCTTCTTTTTATTGATTTAAAAAAAGCTTTTGACACAACGGACTATTTTGTTATATTAGGTTCTTGAAAGCGGTGTAGGGGCTAAAACGTATGACATCATTAAATCCATGTACACAAATAAATGCGGAATAAAGATCGGCACCAAAAGGACGGCGTTCTTCTCTCAGGAGCCCGGAGTGAGACAAAGCTCCTGCTAAAGCCCAACTCTATTCACCATTTACATTAATGAACTGGCCACAGCTTTAGAGCACTCTGCAGCACCCGGTCTCACTCTGCAGCACCCGGTCTCACTCTGCAGCACCTGATCTCACTCTGCAGCACCCGATCTCACTCTGCAGCACCCGATCTCACTCTGCAGCACCCGGTCTCACTCTGCAGCACCCGGTCTCACTCTGCAACACCCGGTCTCACTCTGCAGCACCTGGTCTCACTCTGCAGCACCCGATCTCACTCTGCAGCACCCGGTCTCACTCTGCAGCACCCGGTCTCACTCTGCAGCACCCGATCTCACTCTGCAGCACAACTCAGAAATGAAGTTCCTGCTCTATGCAGATGACCTGGTCCTGCTGTCCCCCACAGAGCAGGGCCTACAGCAGAACGTGGACCTGCTGGAGCAGCACTGCCAGACCTGGGCCCTGGCAGTGAACCTGAAAAAGACCAAAACAATCAGTTTCCAAAACAGATCCAGATCTCAGGGAAACACACCCTGCTTCACTTTAGGGACACACAGATTAGTAAAGAGTTCAGTTATTTAGGACTGAAGATCAGCTCAACTGGAAACTTCAGTCCAGCAGTGAATGAGCTGAGAGAGAAAGCACGCAGGGCTTTTTATGCAATCAAGCGACAAATTCACTTTCAAATACCGATTCAGATCTGGCTCACACTGTTCCAATCAGTTACAGAACCCATCCTCCTGTATGGCAGTGAGGTCTGGGGGCCACTCTCAAACCTAAACTTTGACTCCTGCGACAAACACCCAGTAGAAATCATGCACACTGAATCTTGCAAAAACATCCTGCAGGTTCACAGGAGAACCACGAACAACGCCTGCAAAGCTGAATTAGGCCAATTTCCACTGCTGCCCAAAATCCAAAAAAGCACCATTAAATACTGGCTACACCTAAAACACAGTGGCTACACCTAAAACCCAGTGACCCCCATTCCGACCACTACAAGGCCCTGCAATGCCAAGAGCTGAGCAAAAAGAAGAGCTCCCTCACTCAGCTGGTCCTGATGCTGAGTTCACTGACCAGCCTGTAATACACACACACACACACACACACACACATTAACACTAACACTATTACCCATCAGGACCAGCCTGTAACACACACAATCAGACCAAACCAAATTATAACTCTCCAAAAACAAAACTACATCACCCACTGGAACACAGACACATACACAGAGCAAAATGCAGTGGTATCTGGCAGTACACTGTAGCGGAGAACCTGAACACAGTGACTGACACTAAACACAAATCCACCCTGACAAAGTACAGACTCAGCGACCACAGCCTGGCCGTGCAGACCGGCCGCTATAAGAGATCCTGGCTGCCTAAAGAGCAGAGACTCTGCCAGCAGCGTGACAGTAACACTGTAGAGACGGAGCTGCACTTCCTCACCGAGTGTGATAAACACAACACACTACGGGAAATTTACTTTAATACATTTCAGAAGATTCACCCACAATTTAGTCTCCTCACTGATAACGAGAAGTTGCCCATCCTGCTAGGAGAGAGGAGAGAGAGCAGCACCTTAGCAGCGCAGTATATATCTGCCTGCCACAATATGAGGGACAGTGAATGACGAGATAGATACACACACACACACACACACACGCACAAACAAATAAACGATATCAAAAACTCCCCTGTTTGTAATGTTTATATAGCTATTTAAATTTCTATTATTTTTTTTCCTTCACTCCAAACCACTATTTTCTACTATTTTTCCTCTTATGTGAATCTTTCATAATTATTTTTACATCAAATGAAATTAAGAGTTCTTATACTCTGTTATAAATGTTCATTTTTCTTTTTGACGATGCTTCAGCAACTGAATATGTCATATACTGTAACTGAATATGGTCATGCTAATAAAGCTTACTGAATTGAATTGAGAGAGAGAGAGAGAGAGAGAGAGAGAGAAATTAACAATGTGTGTGTGTGTGAGAGAGAAAGAGAAAGAGAGAGACAGAGAGAGAGAGAGAAAAGTGAACTGTGTGTGTGTGTGAGAGAGAGAGAGAGAGAGAGAGAGAGAGAAAAGTGAACTGTGTGTGTGAGAGAGAGAGAGAGAGAGAGAGAGAGAGAGAGAGAGAGAGAGAGAAAAGTGAACTGTGTGTGTGTGTGTGTGTGTGCGTGTGTGTGTGTGTGTGTGTGTGTGTGACTTGTGTTGTCGTGTCTAGGCGTGAAGCTGCATTCTCCCGCGCGCTCTCCGGCCCGTCGCCCCTTCTTTAATTTCAGCGCTGGGTATTCCAGCGATCTCACTGCATGCACACACGTTTCCCAGCGCCCCTCTCTTTCTCTCTCTCTCTCTCTCTCTCTCTCTCTCTCTCTCTCTCTCTCTGTCTCTCTCTCTCTCTCTCTCTGTCTCTCTCTCTCTCTCTCTCTCTCTCTCTCTCTCTCTCTCACTCTCTCTCTCTCTGTCTATCTCTCTCTAGGACCTCCCACAAGATATCTCAGGGAACCCTGTCGTAAGCCTTCTCCAAATCCACAAAACACATGCAGACTGGGTTGGCAAACTCCTATGCCCCCTCAACAATCCGCGAGAGGGTGAAAAGCTGGTCCATTGTTCCACGGTGGGGTCGGAATTTGCATTGTTCCTCCTCAATATGAGGTTCAACTATCGGTCGGAGTCTCCTTTCCAGCACCTTGGCATAGACTTTCCCAGGGAGTCTCCCGGATTAAGGAGTTCTTCAACGTGTTCCTTCCACCGACCGACAGTATCCTCATTTGAAGTCAGAGTTTGTCCACCCTTGCCAAATACAGCTTGGGCGCAGCCACCCCGACCACTCTTGAGTCGCCGGACAGTTGTCCAGACCCTCCTTGAAGCTGACCAAAGGTCTTTTTCCATGGCTTCACCAAACTCCTCCCACGCCCTGGATTTTGCTTCTGCCACCGTTGCGGCTGTCACCTTTTTCGCCTGTCGGTACCTCTCTGCTGAGTCGGGAGTCCTTCAGGCCATGCAGGCCTCTTTCTTCAGCTTGATGGCCTCCCTTACCACTGGTGTCCACCAGGGGGTTCTTGGGTTACCACTCCGACAGGCACCCACAAGCTTTTGGCCACAGCTATGCCTAGCAGCTTCCACAATGGAGGTTTTGAACAGGGCCCATTCAGACTCCATGTCCCCTACCTCCCCGGGGACATGAGAAAAGCTCTTCTGGAGGTGGGAGTTGAAATCATTCCGAACAGGGGCCTCCAACAGTCTTGGCAGACTTGGGCCTACCGGGTCTGACCATCAGTTTTCCTTGCCATTTGATCCAACTCCCCACCAGATGGTGATCAATTGACAACTCAGCACCTCTCTTTAGCAACGAGTGTCCAGAACATATGGTCCCAAGTCAGATGACCTCTGACCCAAGGAGCTCTGGTACCATGTACACTTATGAACATCCTTGTGTTCGAACTTGGTGTTCGTTATGGACAATCCATGCCTGGCACAGAAGTCCAATAACAATTCACCATTTGGGTTTAGATCGGGCAGGCCGTTCTTCCCAATCACGCCTCTCCAGGTCTCCTAGTCATTGCAAACGTGAGCATTGAAGTCCCCCAGTAAGACTATGGAGTCTGTAGGTGGGACCCTTTCCAGAACCCCACCCACTCGCTCCAAGAAGGCCGAATACTCTTCTTTGGTGCTTAAGCACACACAACAGTTTTCCTCTCTGCGATTTTAATTCACGTTGAGGTGGAGACTCGTGAGTATCCCCACTCCCGCCCAGCGCCTCTCCCCCTGTGCAACCCCTGAGTAGGAGAGGGACCATCGCCTATCAAGGAGTTTGGTTCGAGAGCCGACACTGTGGGTGGAGATGAGCCCAATTATATCTAGTTGGTACCTCTCAAATTCCCGCACAAGCTCCGGCTCCCCCCCCCCCAGTGAAGTTACATTCCACGTGCCAAGAGCCAGTTTCTGCCACAAGGGCCTAGGCCGCCAAGGGTAATCTCCCACAAGGGGGACACTACCTCCAAGCCTGGCTCCAGGAGTAGGTCCCGGTGACCCTATTCCAGGCCAGGTACACGTTGTTCTGTGCCTGTTTTTCATGGTGGGTTTTTTGGATCGTACTAGTCTGGGTTTTCACTCCAGACCTGTTTGCCCTGGGAGACCCTCCCAGGAGCATATTGCTCCCAACAACTGAAGATCCCTAGACCACACAAGCCCTTCCACCACGACAAGGCCCCGATCCAGGAAGGGTAACTGAATTCATTGTACAATAATCTACAGTAGTAACTAAATCTTTTATGGTAGATTCTGAATAACTTAACATAATTGCAGAATACGTTATAACACGTAGTAAATAACTTATATTAATTGCATAACTCATAATAGATTCTGCCTAATTCTGCATAATGAATCATTCTTGTAAACTACTGAATCTTTCATAGTCGTTACTGAATCATTCTTAGTAGATACTGAATCATTCAAAGTAATTACTGAATCATTCTGAGCAGATGCGGAATCATTCATCATGGATACTGAATCATTAGGAGATACTAAATCATTCAGATTAGTTTCTGCATAATTTACAGTAGAAACTGAATCATTCATGTAAGGTACTGAATCATTTATAGTAGATGCGGCATCATTCATAGTAGACACTGAATAATTCATCATAGTTGCTGATTCATTTTTAATACATGTACAGTGCACCAGCGGACCACCAGTGCACCAACTGGAACTTAATACAGGACACACTGAAGCTCAGCTCGCTGGTGTCACTTGGTCATTTTAAACTTCTACTCTCTAACCACCTCCACTACCTGATTTTTTTAACCATTTTTGTTATTTATTTGTTATTTTATCCATTATTTTTATTCTTAATTATTATTACTTTATTTATATTTTTCATTTAAAAAAAAATGTTTATTAGTATTTTTTATCTTATCTTCCTCTTGTTTCATTTTGATTAAATTTTATTAACCTTTACATTTGATCTATGTTTTAATTTCTGTTTTATTATTATTATTTTTTGATGATATTTTTCTGCATTTTTATTATTATTAATGTTTCACGTTTTTACTTACCTGATTTGAGTCTTCATTTATTAAATTTACTTTTATCATTTAACAAGTTCTTACACATTATCAGTCCCTTACTCTGTATTAACTTGGCAACACTGTAAATGAGGGGCACCCTCAATGTTCTCCGAGACTAAATAAACGTTGATTGATAATAGATCATTACTAAATCGTTCTTAGTAGACACTGAATAATTCATTGTAATTACTGAGTAATCCGTAGTAGATGCTGAATCATTCTTAGTAGATACTGAATCATTCATAGTAGTAGTAGTTAGTCATTTGTAACAATTTCTGAATAATTCACAATAGTTACTGAATCCTTTGTAGTACTTCAGGTATAATTCATAATGGATTCTGAATAATTTATCATTGTTTCTGAATAATTCAAAGTAGTTATGAATAATTCATAGTAGTTTCTGAATAATTCATGGTAGATACTGAATCATTCATAGTAGTTACTGAATCATTCTCAGTAGATACTAAATCATTCATAGTAGTTACTGAATCATTCTCAGTAGATACTAAATCATTCATAGTAGTTACTGAATCATTCTCAGTAGATACTAAATCATTCATAGTAGTTACTGAATCATTCTCAGTAGATACTGAATCATTCATAGTAGTTACTGAATCATTCTCAGTAGATACAAAATCATTCATAGTAGTTACTGAATCATTCTCAGTAGATACTGAATCATTCATAGTAGTTACTGAATCATTCTCAGTAGATACTAAATCATTCATAGTAGTTACTGAATCATTCTCAGTAGATACTAAATCATTCATAGTAGTTACTGAATCATTCTCAGTAGATACTGAATCATTCATAGTAGTTACTGAATCATTCTCAGTAGATACTAAATCATTCATAGTAGTTACTGAATCATTCTCAGTAGATACTAAATCATTCATAGTAGTTACTGAATCATTCTCAGTAGATACTAAATCATTCATAGGTTCATTCAATTGGTATAGCATAGATACTGTATGATCTATAATGCTTACTGAATGAACCATAATAGTAATTAAACAATTCATAATACTTACTGAATAATTTATACTAAACGCTAAACAATACATTTCTAAAATTCATAGTGGTTGCTGACTTATTCATTGGTTACTGTAGTCTGTGTCATTTATAGTAGTTTCTTTATATTTTGTAGTAGGTACTGAGTAATGTAAAGTAATTACTGAATTGTTTTTATTAGATACTGAATAATGTGTAGTAGTTGCTGATTATTTTGCATTTGTTACTAAATAGCATGTCTTCAGGTTAATAGCAGAATAATAAGCCTTCAGTTTAACGGTGTAGAAATTAAATGCAAAAGTTCACAGAAAACAGATGTGGGAAGGATCCTATATTCACCGTATGTGCTTACATAGCACTGAACACTGGAGATGGTTGAAGTCTATGGAATCTCATTTGGCACGTGTGTTAATATTCCAGCCTCCTGTTGCTTTACAAATGACTTATTGACATATCGGGTCAGCAAAAACACACCGGCCGGCTTGTAGCCCGGGGAGGCTC
>NC_051216.1:5327273-5404773 GCF_015220715.1 Pygocentrus nattereri | reverse complement strand
AGGCCACAAACGTGCATGTGTCTGCACAAACGGTTAGAAACCGACTCCATGAGGATGGTATGAGGGCCCGACGTCCACAGATGGGGGTTGTGCTCACAGCCCAACACCGTGCAGGACGCTTGGCATTTGCCAGAGAACACCAGGATTGGCAAATTCGCCACTGGCGCCCTGTGATCTTCACAGATGAAAGCAGGTTCACACTGAGCACATGTGACAGACGTGACAGAGTCTGGAGACGCCGTGGAGAGCGACCTGCTGCCTGCAACATCCTTCAGCATGACCGGTTTGGCAGTGGGTCAGTAATGGTGTGGGGTGGCATTTCTTTGGAGGTCCGCACAGCCCTCCATGTGCTCGCCAGAGGTAGCCTGACTGCCATTAGGTACCGAGATGAGATCCTCAGACCCCTTGTGAGACCATATGCTGGTGTGGTTGGCCCTGGGTTCCTCCTAGTGCAGGACAATGCTAGACCTTATGTGGCTGGAGTGTCAGCAGTTCCTGCAAGATGAAGGCGTTGAAGCTATGGACCGGCCCACCCGTTCCCCAGACCTGAATCCGATTGAGCACATCTGGGACATCATGTCTCGCTCCATCCACCAACGCCACGTTGCACCACAGACTGTCCAGGAGTTGGCGGATGCTTTAGTCCAGGTCTGGGAGGAGATCCCTCAGGAGACCATCCGCCACCTCATCAGGAGCTGCCCAGGCATTGTAGGGAGGTCATACAGGCACGTGGAGGCCACACACAACACTGAGCCTCATTTTGACTTGTTTTAAGGACATCACATCAAAGTTGGATCAGCCTGTCGTGTGTTTTCCACTTTAATTTTGTGTGTGACTCCAAATCCAGGCCTCCACTGGTTAATAAATTTGATTTCCATTGATGATTTTTGTGATTTTGTTGTCAGCACATTCAACTTTGTACAGAGCAAAGTATTCAATGAGAATTTCATTCAGATCTAGGATGTGTTATTGGAGTGTTCCCTTTATTTTTTTGAGCAGTGTACTTTACTTTTGATGTAAGTCAATGGAACCAGAATTTTTTCCAAGTAATTTTGAGCCATTTCTGTTGGTCTATTCAACATGAAATTTACACAAAGTGTAAAGGTTCAAACCGTTCAAACAGGTGATGTGGAGATACAAGGTGCATATTTCAATTACATTTAAAAAAACTCTAATATTATGTTTGCTTAATACAATTATATTACTTAAGATATAAATAACACTAATATGATAATACTGAGTTTATATGTGTCAGTGTTTCCAAGCCTCTCCTTGAGGAAGCCCAGTATTAGTTGTACTTATCACTCTAAGTACACTCTATATTATCAATACTAAGTTTGGCTAATCAGTACTTCATTAAGTTAATTCAGGTGTGCTGGTGATGCAATTAAGATGTCCATGTGATGTACAGAGGCGTCTAGGAGAACTCTGAAACCAAGCTTTGTTTTTCAAACTAGCTATATTTTTCATTTGTTAACATAACTTACACTGGCCGTGTTTACACGCAAAGATTTTTGCCAATCTGGTTGAGTACATCCCGATTACAGATTAAGGCTGAGGTGTTTATTCTCACTCTACTGAACACTCTGATGGAAAATCTCTGTTTACATGCTCACTACAGGAAATCAGATCTACATCTACTCCTATACATAGCGAACCACTTAGTGTAGACATCACCATGACAGCGAACATCACGTGGGTCCAGTCAGAGTGAGATGAGCAGCAGTGAGCAGTGATTGTGTTGTTAATTACTTTAAAATGACGTCAGACTCAGGAAAACGTCCTTCACACGTCCTTATTAAAGAAGGCCGAGAGGAAGACGTCGTGCTCTGAGACGCATAAGCTGGACGTCCGTCCCACCGCCGTCTTTTAAAGCTCAGAGCATGAACTTCGTCTCCTCTGCAGGCCAGTTTCTGCTCCGCCGGGTTGAACGGTATAAACTCTCACTGTGACGCGACGCACATGCAGAACGGACTGAAACTTTCCGATAGGGAATGTAATCGGATACAGAAGTTTACACTGATATTATTCTATTTAACGGATTATTTACAGGATTACCCACCTCGATCAATCAGATAGACACTGTATTCTGAATGGCCTCAATCGTACCGGACTGCTCTGATTGAAGTGAATACGTGGACGTTTTCTATTCTGATTGAGCTATTAGTCGGATTATTCATGGATTATTAGGCTGCATGTAAACGTGGCTACTGAAAGGTTAGAATGATTTTTTTCCTTTTCCTCTTACTTTTTCAGAGATACAGTATAAGGTTTCAGACACTGATGCGACCAGCTTCCATTTATTTTATTTCTTTTAAGTTAGTCTTCTTTTAAGATATTCCTATTTCTGAGAAAATTAGATATAAGAGAATCAATAAATAGAGAATAAGTGGACAAAAAGATTTTACCAGCTTTCATCTTTGAGAGAGAGGAGAAGATCAAGCTGCTTCAGATCTGAAAACATCCACAGGTGTTTCTGTCCATCCTTCCACTGTGGGAAGACCACTCAGCTCTGTGGGTCTGAAAGGACGTGTAGCTGATCAAGAAGAACCTCACCGAGAAAAGGAGATGGACACATCAAACAAAGAAGCTGGACGATGGACTGACCACCCCAGAGTCCAGACCTCAGCACCACTGAATGGGTTTGATTAGTTCAGAAAATCAACCAGCTTCTCAGACTGAGCTTTGGAGGTGAGTCTATAGATTTCTATGGGGTTATTTGCTCTTCTCATTAATTTCATAATAATGATGTATCCTTTATGTCCTACAGTTAAAAATGTAAACATACATTAATAAAGTTAGTCCCACGGGCAGAAACTCATTGTTAAGAACATATAAACATACGATTTGTTGATTTGTTCTGAAAATATATGAAAACGAGCACAATCTCACACACACAGCTGAACGCTCCGTCCATCCTGCACACAGTGTGTTTCTCTACGGGGTCTGCAACGAGCCCACTTCTGCAGGGCTCTCTCATTTTATTCGGTAGAAGTGGAGTCAGTCCAGGAGGGAAAACCGGGGCGTCTTTCTCACCACTTAAAAAATCAAATTCCTCTGTCACTCCGCACTATAAATCAAATTCTCCCTCCATTTTTGTTCCATTGTTAGAGCCGAACGGGGGCGGGGGGGAAGGGAAGGGAGTGCCCCCACTCCCCCTGCATTATCATCTGATAGGATTAGAAACCCCTGCTGCACATAATGTTTTATATCTCTGGCTTAAAAAATTACGGCCAAATCAAAACCACATGGCCGCTTATGTGCCATAACCTTGTTATTTTTTTTTTAAAAGGAGCCACAGTCATCTCTGGAATCCCTGCGAGTAGCCGACTTCATGAAATTCCTTCACCACTGGCGATGGAGTTTGAATTTTAAAACATCAATATTGCCACACGCCTCTGGAAGTGGGGTAAACAAGCGCACTCGTGGCGCAGGGAAGATAGCAGGAGTCAACAGGCGTGAACTTTCTTGGAAAACTCGCAGCAGATGATCGCGATTGGATCCGTACGGAAACATGAGGGATGAGTTAAACCAGAGGGTGAATCACCACCGCCAGCAAACTGCATTTCACTCTGAAACCCACAAACTGACACTATTTGACTCTATTTATTAGTGTCACATTAAAAAAAGAATGCCCTTATTTAGTTTATTCAAATATACACACAGTTCCCACAGTTCTCATAACATAACAGCTTTGCTTTTCAGATTACTGAAGTGGCCAAGCTGTTAGCTTGGGGCTTACATATCCCTGCTGTTGGACCAAAACCATGTATCTCCATTTTTCTTGGTTTTTACATGCTTTGAAAGTGCCTGTTGCTCTTTACACTGTGTGTAAATGTCATGTTGAATGGACCAACAGAAATGGCTCAAAATTACTTGGAAAAAATTCTGGTTCCTTTGACTGACATTAAAAGTAAAGCAGGTTTTTTCCTTCTCCTCTAAAGATTTTGGAGATATGAGGTTTTGTTCCAACAGCAGTGATATTAGCTTCTCCCATTGGTTAGGGCTGTAGGTGCTGGACTGTAGGCCTTGTAGGTTAGATTACCTACAAGCGTAATAAGGAAGCGACAAACAATCAAAAAAATCACCCATTGACTTACAACGAAACCAATGTGATGTGACTTCATGGATGTTTTTGTACAGGACAGTATATGTTAGAATATATGATGTGTCTTGTATATACAGTATCTCACAAATATATGTGAATCCACCCCTCAGATTTCTGTAAATATTGCATTCTATCTTTTGATGGGACGACACAGAAATGAAACTTGGATATAAGTTAAAGTGGTCAGTGTGCAGCTTGTACAGCAGTGCAGATTTACTGTCCTCTGAAAAGAACAACACACAGACATTAATGTCTAAACAGCAGCAGCACAAGTGAGTCCACCTCACAGTGAACACGTCCACATTGTGCCCAGTTGTGTCGCCGTCCCTCCCTGGTGTCATGTGACCTGTTAGAGTTATAAGGTTCCAGGTGTGAATGGGGAGCAGGGCTGTTAAATTTGGTGTTTTGGGTACAATTCACTCACACTGACCACTGGATATTCAACACGGCACCTCATGGTAAAGAATCTCTGAGGATGTGAGAAACAGAATTGTTGCTCTCCACAAAGACGCCTAGGCCAGACTGCTAACACCCTGAGCTATAACACAGTGGCCAAGGTCCTACAGAGGTTTTCCAGGACAGGTTCTCTCGGAACAGGACTCACCAGGGTCAACCAAAGAAGTTAAGTCCATGTGTTCAGCGTCATATCCAGAAAATATCTTAAAAACATAGACGCATGAGTGCTGCCAGCATTGCTGCAGAGGTTGAAGAAGTGGGAGGTCACACACAATGCATCTACTTGGTCTGCATGGCCGTCGTCCCAGAAGGAAGCCTCTTCTGAAACTGAAGCACAAGAAACCCCCCAAACAGCTTGCTGAAGACAAGCAGTCCAAGAACATAGATTACTGGAACCATGTCCTGTGGTCTGAGGATACCAAGATAAACTTGTTTGGCTCAGATGGTGTCCAGCATGTGTAGTGGCACCCTGGCGAGGAGCACCAAGACAACTGTCTCTTGCCTCCAGTCAAGCATGGTGGTGGTAGCATCATGCTCTGGAGCTGCATGAGAACTGCCGGCACTGTGGAGCTGCAGTTCATTAAGATAAAGATGAATTCCACCTGGTACTGTGACATTCTGAGGCAGAGCGCGATCCCCTGCCTTCGGAAACTGCACTACATGGCAGTTTTCCAACTTAATAACGACCCCAAACACACCTCCAAGATAACAACTGCCTTGCTGAAGGTAAAGGTGATGGACTGGCCAAGTCTCCAGATATAAACCCTTTTGAGCACCTGTGGGGCATCCTCAAGCGGAAAGTGGAGGAATGCAAGGTGTCGAACATCCACCAGCTCCGTGATGTCATCATGAAGAGGATTCCAGTAGCAGCCTGTGCAGCTCTGGTGAATTCCAGGCCCAAGAGGGTTCAGGCAGTGCTAGATAATAATGGGGGTCACACAGAATAGTGACACTTTGAGCTCAATGTGGACGTGTTCACTGTGAGGTGGACTCACTTGTGCTGCTGCTGTTTAGACATTAATGTCTGTGTGTTGTTCTTTTCAGAGGACAGTAAATCTGCACTGCTGTACAAGCTGCACACTGACCACTTTAACTTATAGCCAAGTTTCATTTCTATAGAGTCGTCCCATCAAAAGATAGAACACAATATTTACAGAAATCTGAGGGGTGGACTCACTTCTGTGAGATACTGTGTTTAAATATATATATATATATATATATATATATATATATATATATATAGAGAGAGAGAGAGAGAGAGAGAGAGAGAGATAGAGAGAGAGAGAGAGAGAGACAGAGAGAGAGAGAGACAGAGAGAGAGAGAGAGACAGAGAGAGAGAGAGAGAGAGACAGAGAGAGAGAGAGAGAGAGAGAGAGAGAGAGAGAGAGAGAGAGAGAGAGAGAGAGAGAGAGCATTGAACTTTACAAACTCAGGACCACACTTCACATATACTGTACCTAATTTAATGATAGCCACTGACTGGTCTAGGAATCAGATCAGAAACGCAGCCTCTGATTGGATGACAAGTCAGGAACACAGCCTCTGATTGGACAACAAATCAAGAACAAAGCCTCTGATTGGACACCAAGTCAGGAACACAGCCTCTGATTGGACGACAAGTCAGGAACACAGCCTCTCTTTGGTCGAGAAGTCAGGAACACAGCCTCTGATTGGTTGGGAAGTCAGGAACACCGCATCTGATTGGTTGAGACGTCAGGAACACAGCCTCTGATTGGTTGAGACATCAGGAACACAGCCTCTGATTGGTTGAGACGTCAGGAACACAGCCTCTGATTGGTTGAGAAGTCAGGAACACAGCCTCTGATTGGTTGAGACGTCAGGAACACAGCCTCTGATTGGTTGAGACGTCAGGAACACAGCCTCTGATTGGTTGAGACGTCAGGAACACAGCCTCTGATTGGTAAGTCCTTTGATGTTGCATACATCATCGACCTGAGAAGGTTAAATAAAAACATAATTAGGAAGTGACAGAAGAATCAGCCAATCATTTGGTTTTCAATGGGAGAAATTCAATAAGAAAACGACACTCTAGACCTTCTGGAAGTTCTAGATACGTCACTGCCTGTGAATACTAGTCCAAGCATGTTTGGGTTAGCTGTTAGCAATGTAAAACAGCGGCAGCGGTTCTATGTCACAGCTTTTTACTGAGGGAGTTGCTGTAAAACTGATACAGACAAGCTCACAGATGTTGAGGAGTAGAGTTGAAGAGCTGCCTGGCATGATTAATCTAGAATGGCTTCTGAGCTCCTGTGTGAATCATACCACATTTAAAACGTGACATTTCACAAAAAAGATGGTTCTATATACAATTATGAGCACTCAAACAATGCGTTGCGTGGTTAAATGGTTCTTCACATGGTCAAGTGGTTCTTTAGATTGAAGAAGAACGTGTTGTATATGGTTCCATGTAGAACATTTTTGAAATTGGTTCTATTCAGCACCTAATTGGATGTGTCTATTGTTACAAGCTTGACATCATAACATTAGCAGAACCCTCTTGGCTGCAATCTAGAACCCTAAACAAGACTTTATTCTTCAATCCAAAGAACCATTTCATCACACAATAAACCATCATCTTTACTAAAGAACCCTTGAAGAACCATCTTTTTATACAGAGAACGTGTTGTACATGGTTCCATATAGAACATTTTTGAACATGGTTCTATTCAGCACCTAATTGGATTTGTCTGTTGACACAAGCTTGACATCATAACATTAGCAGAACCCTCTTGGCTGCAGTCTAGAACCCTATACAAGACTTTATTCTTCAATCCAAAGAACAATTTCATCACACAATAAACCATCATCTTTACTAAAGAACCCTTGAAGAACCATCTTTTTATACAGAGAACGTGTTGTATATGGTTCCATATAGAACCTTTTTGAAAATACTTCTATAGAGCACCTAATTGGATTTGTCTGTTGTTACAAGCTTGACATCATAACATTAGCAGAACCTTCTTGGCTGCAATCTAGAACCCTATACAACATTTAAAGAACACTAATAACCCTTGAAGAACCATCTTCTCAGGAGCGTATAAAACATTTCATGCTTAAATGGTTCTTTGCTTGGTGACTGTGTTGATATATGATTTTATGCAGCATCAAAAAGGGTTCTTCGATTGTTCCAAGCCTGGCAGCATGACAATAAAAGAACCCTTTTTTTCGGTGCCATTTAGAACCATTTTCAAAAGGCTTCTGTATAGAGACACATACGACGTTCTCCATCAGTCTGACAAACCCTTTTACCATGCCTGAAGTGGTTCTATGTAGAACCCACTGTTCCAAATAGAACCATCATCTTTGAGATGTGTAGGAAGCAAAGGTCTTCATCTTACAAAGCAGAGTCACTCAAGGTCCCTGATTCAGAGCGAACTCAGACTCGGTCCGGCCTGAAAGCCACAAGTCAACATTTCCTCCACAGACGTAAACGCGGTGCTCATCCGCTCTCGTACACGCAGCCCAGGGTAAAACTCAGGGTGGGAAGTGTTTACTGATTCATTCAGGCAGAATTCAGTCCAGCACTGTGACTGTAAATACTCCCTAAAAACATCAGTCTGAACCTCCCGGCAGTGGAGCCGCTTCAGCAGCCCAGCACTCCACAGCACCCTGGAGTGAAGAGTCAATACAGCCGACTGTGTATGAGACCAATAAACACAGCAAACACAAAGGAAAACAATAACAACAAACCAACAGTAACTCACACCACTGAGCGTGACGGTGTGGATTTAAGGTTTTGTGTTCTGCCAAATGTCTGCTGGGATAGGCTCGAGCACCCCCACGACCCAGGAGGATAAGCGGTTTAGACAAAGTGTGTGTGTGTGTGTGTGTGTGGTTTGACAATATGTACAAAATATACATTTAACCCTCTTTACATTACAAACAGGGCAACATAACGTATGTTTTAAAAGATGTAATCAATTATTACATTTGATTCTGAATATCTTCATTCTGGATGATGATTCTTTTATAGCTTCGCTGTGGATATTAATTTTACTAGAGCTTCATTCTGAATATTCATTTTATCAGAACTTCATTCTGGATATTAATTTATTACAACTTCATTCTGGATATTAATTTATTACAACTTCATTCTGGATATTCGTTTTATTAGAAGTAAATTCTGGATGTTGATTTTTATTAGAAGTTCATTCTTGATCTTGACGTTTTTTAGAACTTCATTCGGGATATCAATTTATTAGAACTTCTGGATAATAAGTTTAGTAGAATTACATTCTGAATATTAATTTTATTAGAATTTCATTCTGAGCTTTAATTTAACCAGAACTTAATTCTGGAAAAACATTCCAGAATTAATATCCAGAATAGGAACATTCATTCTGGATGTTGATTTTTATTAGAACTTCATTCTGGAAACTAATTTTATTAGAACTTAATTTTGAATATTGCTTTTATTAGAACTTCATTCTGGATTTATTATGTCTTCTTAGCTCTGTTTAGTATTGTAAATAATAGTTCAGAAAATCTGTTATATATTGTTATAAAAAGTTATATATTGTGTAGACAGTGTGTGTGTGTGTGTGTGTGTGTGTGTGTGTGTGTGTGTGTGTGTGTGTGTGTGTGCGTTTTCCTGTTAATGTACACTCAGAGTCTAGAGCGTTCTGCTAGCCAGCTCACAGTCTGACACCAACACTAGGAAATTCTCGGCTGAGCTGATTCACTCAGGAGAGACAGCGAGGAGCCGTAACACAGCCATCAGTAGAATCCCAGCTCTGCCGTCCAGTGTGGCTCTCCTCTCTGTGTGACCCCTCTCTCCTCAGCTTCGTCCTCCTGGAAGCTCATCCTGTCCTCAAAGGAACTGCTGATTTACATGTAATGTAACTGCAGTATTTGCCACCCAGAGGAGGATGGGTTCTCTTTTTGAGTCTCGGTTCCTCTCAGTGGTTCTTCCTCTTGCTCAGAGAGAGTTTTTCTCCTCTGATGTTACTTAGTGGTCTTCTCCTGCATTTCCAGACACACGGAAGAATGAATAATATGTATTTAACCTGAAATGAATCTATATATATATATATATATATATATATATATATATATATATATACTAATAATTATTTAAACTACTATGAATTATTCAGTAACTTTTATTAATTATTCAGCTACACTTTATTAGGATGGTCCACTGTGGATGGTTTGTAGATACTCAGTATATATTTAAATAATATTCATTTAAACATCTATTAAATGCAACTGAACTTAAAGTTTAATGTGAAAGACTGAATTATGTGTATCCCCAGACCTAAACCTCACCCTAAGCCTAAACCCAAGGCCTAATCTACACCTACTCCTACATCTAACCCTAACCTTAATGTTGTTTATTACCAGCTACTATAAGAAAAGTACCAGTTTCTTAATAATATACATGAAAATATACATAAAATATGGACCTATTAATAATGAATTCAGTAACCACTATGAATTAATGTGTACCTGCCACAAACTCGCTCATATCTAATATGAATGATTCAGTCATTGAATAAAAGGCTTATCGTTTCGTTGTGAGAGCGTGGAACAGAGCCCATGTACGGACCCTTACAGTTGAAAAGGTTTAAGTTTAAATAGTGTGTTTTTTTTTGTATGTGCCAAAAACATCCACATTTTATTTCATTGAATGGACACTAGAGTGTTCTAAATCTAGAACCTCACTTATATGACTTACAGATGCCTTTTCTGAAGTTACAGATCAGCTCAAGCACACAGAAGGAATGTAAGTACACTATTTATAGCTGTATGTTCTTAGTAATGCAGCTAGTTGATGGAAAAAAGCATGTGACATAAATTAAGATATCTTTATACTGGGATGGGCTGTGATGGAAAAATGATGGAAAAATGTAGCCCCTGATAGTCGGAGGCCGTGCCTTTCCATGAAGCTCTCGCAGGAGCGCACATCGCAGGCAGATGAGTGGAGGAGATAAGCTTTATACGCTCAGGTCATGCTTTACCCATTACAGCCTGACAAACGTCATACGTCCAACACAGGACCACAAAGCTTCATCTTTACATTCATAAACACCACTTTCCTTATTTATATCTCAGCTCTGCCGAGCCGAGGCAAATACTCACTCTGAGGGGATTAAACTAAACCAAATAATTATGATAATTATGTGTTTCCCCCTCAGAGATATTCAGGACTGCTGTAAAGAATGAGGTTATAAGTGCTATGGCTGGTGTGATGGGACCTGGCTTTCATCAAGTGGTTAAAAAAAAAAGCTAAATAAAAGTGTTAGTGTGAGTATTTGGCGCCACCTTGTGGTCGACTGCAAATGTTTCAGTTTTTTTATCACTCAGGCAAACCCCAAAAAATATAATCTAATAATCTGTGTAAAAGTACACGGTGGAGTGAAATTACATTCCTCCGGGAATGCCACGGAGCAACAAGGAACAAAAGAGTACAAAGTGTGAACGTGCAGACAAAAAAATAAGCTAGAAACAATAAATACGATAAATTAAACAGACAGACACAGTAAACAGACAGGACAGTGCAGCACCGACACTCCTCGTGAGTTTAAGGACCCGACTGCCTGAGGAATAAAGCCGTCACAGAGTCTGGCAGTGGTGGCACAGATGCTCCGGGATCTTCTGCCAGACTGCAGCGGTGAGTAAAGTCCGTGTGAGGGATGGACGGGGTCGTCCACAATGCTGGTGGCTTTCCGGATACAGCGTGTGGTGTAGATGTCCATGATGGAGGGGAGAGAGACCCCAATGATCTTCTCCGCTGTCCTTACCATACGCTGTAGGGTCTTGCGCTTGGAGGCCAAACCAGGCGATGATGCAGCTGCTCAGGACGCTCTCCACAGTCTCCCTGTAGAACATGGTGAGGATGGGAGGGGGGAGATGAGCCTTCTTCAGTCTCATCTAGAGTAGAGGCGCTGCTGGGCTCTCTTGGCTATGGAGCTGGTGTTGAGGAACCAGGTGAGGTTCTCTGTGATGCGGACACCGAGGAACTTGGTGCTCCTGACGATTTCCATAGCAGAGCCAGTGATGTTCAGTGGTGGGTGGTCACCTCGCACTCTTCGGAAGTCAACAACCATCTCCTTAGTTTGGTCCACATTCAGAGACAGCTTGTTGGCTCCGCACCAGTCCGTTAGCCGCTGCACCTCCTCTCTATTCGCCGACTCGTCATTCTTGCTGATCAGACCCACCACAGTCGTGTCATCAGCGAACTTGATAATAATAATAATAATAATAATAATAATCTTTATTTGTATAGCACCTTTCATACATACATGCAACTCAAAGTGCTTTACAGAATAAATAAAAAGAAAACAAATATAAGCAAAACACATTAAAAGAAATAAAGATAGAAGGAAACAAAATAAAATAATGAAATAAACTGAAAAAGATAAAATGAAAGAGATAGAACAGACAAAAGTTTCTTAACTAAAAGCAGATCTAAACAGAAAGGTTTTAAGATTACTCTTGAAGCTGTACAGGGATGTAATGCCTCTTAGCTCCTCAGGAAGAGAGTTCCAAAGCTTTGGGCCGTAGTGGCTAAAAGCACCCTCGCCAATCTTTAACCGGGTTTTAGGAATCACCAGTAGATTACTGTTTGAAGACCTGAGAGACCTGACAGGAACATATCTCACCATCATTTCACTGAGGTAAAGAGGAGCAAGACCATGAAGACATTTAAAAACCATCACCAGAACCTTAAAATCTATTCTAAAACTGACAGGTAACCAGTGCAGTGAGTGGAGTGCAGGTGTAATATGATCTCTCTTTCTTCTCCGGGTCAAGACCCTTGCAGCAGCATTCTGAACTCGCTGTAGGTGAGAGATAGAGCTCTTTGGGAGAGCAGATAAAACAGCGTTGCAATAATCTAACCTTGATGTGATAAATGCATGGACAAGTTTTTCACTATCAGCAGGAGAGAGCATATCTCGGACCTTAGCGATGTTTCTAAGGTGAAAATAAGCTGTCTTGCATGTAGTCATGATGTGTGATTTAAAGCTGAGCTCATTATCAAAAGTGACGCCCAAGTTCTTAACACATTGTTTGGCCTTCAGATTCATTTGATTTAAATAAGTCTGAACATCATTCTTTTGTGAATCACTGCCAATAACAAGAACCTCTGTCTTCTCTTTATTTAATTGCAGAAAATTGTCTGACATCCATGTCTGTATATCACCTATGCACTCAAACAGTGAGCTAATTGATTTTAGGGCTTTAGGTTCTAAAGAAATGTAAAGTTGAGTGTCATCTGCATATTGATGATAACTAATACCATGTTTGTTAATGATATGCGGTAATGGAAGCATATATAGGTTGAACAGTAAAGGCCCAAGAATTGATCCTTGGGGAACGCCACAAGTTATTTTTTGACGTGTGGAGGAAGAGGTACCTAATGCAACATAGTAATCGCGCCCAGTTAGATACGATCTAAACCAGTCTAAGACTAAGCCACTAAGGCCTACCCAGCTCTGTAGTCGATCAATAAGTATTTCATGATCAACAGTGTCAAAAGCAGCGCTTAAATCTAGGAGAAAAAGGACTGAGAGTTTGCCTGCATCTTTATTCAATCTCAGGTCATTTACTACCCTAACTAGTGCTGTTTCAGTGCTATGGAGAGCTCTGAAACCGGACTGAAAAGTGTCATTTATTTGGTTTACTTTAACATAATCATTCAACTGGGTTGACACAACTTTTTCAATGATTTTGCTAAGAAAAGGAAGGTTAGATATAGGTCGATAATTATTGAGAAATGTGGGATCAAGATTTCTGTTCTTTAGTAGTGGTTTAACCACTGCAGTTTTAAGAATATTAGGGAATTCTCCCAGTTGCAAAGACTGATTAACAATCATTAGAACTTCATTAGATAATGAGCTCAGAACCTGCTTGAAAAAGCATGTTGGTAGAGGGTCCAGTTCACATGTAGAGGATTTAAGTGATGAAATCACGTCAAATAGTGTTACCATGTCAACTTCCTTGAAGTAAGACATATTACAGTTAGGATGACTAACTGATATCAGGGCTGGTAGTCTATTAGTGCTTGTTGCTATATTCTGCCTTAAATTAGTAATCTTGTCCCTAAAAAATATTGCAAACTCATCACATTTTTCAACTGAAACGGATTCAGGGAAGACATGGGAGGTGGGGTTTACTAGCCGATCTATACTTCTGAACAGGGCAGCTGAGTTATTACTGGTTGAGTCGATTAAGGTAGAGTAATAGTTTTTCCGTGCTGATTTCACTTCACTGTTGTAAGTCTGTAATGTTGTTTTATAGATATCAAAATGTACTACCAATTTTGACCTTCGCCAACGATGATGTGGTTTGAGCTGGACTTTGCAGTGCAGTCGCAAGTCAGTAGAGTGAACTGCAGTGGACTGAGCACACAGCCCTGAGGGACACCGGTGCTCAGTGTGGTGGTGCTGGAGATGATATTTCCCATCCTGACTAACTGAGGTCTCTCAGATAGGAAATCCAGGATCCAGTTACAGAGGGAGGCGTTCAGGTCCAGCAGGCTCAGTTTTCCAATCAGCTGCTGAGGAATGATGGTGTTGAACACTGAACTGAAGTCTATGAACACACACACACACACACACACACACACACACACACACACACACATTTTCTAAGCCGCTTCTCCCTCAGGGTGAAATCTCATTAAAAGGTGTGTTTAGGTCCTGCTCTGCTGTATGATTTGTACCTCTCCATCCTGTATGCCTTTGAAAATAATACTTCCAATGTTATCTTATCTCAAAACTCTCATAGAACAATTTCTCAGGCATCAGGACATCTGACCATTTGGTGTATTAGCTTCCTGTGGGGGACCTGTGTGCACAAATCCAACTCTTTAACATATGAATTTGAAAATTTAGAAATTTTGCTGGAGGATCTCCCTTAAAGGGTCAAAATCATGGAAGACTGAATTTCTGCTCTCCTCTTTGAAATAGAAAGACTTTGATGTAGTGTCTGAACACTGCTTAACTAAACTAAGCTGCAAATCAACTCATTTTCAATGACCATAAACCATATCTCAACCAATAGGCCACGTGCACCCCCAGTCATCTCTCAGGGGCGCTGCAGCCGAGAGTGTTGCGTCCTCCTTCTCAAAGCACAGTGGACCTCCCTGCAGGGTGTGGCGTCAATTCTCCCACTACTAGGAGTGGCGACAACAGCAGGTGAAGGTGCTCATTCGGCCACCCGCTGTATCGTAGACACCCTCAAAGGTGCTGCTCCTGTTTGCTGAAGCCCCAAATCTCGGCCTTGGCCATCCACGCTGCTGCTGCCTGCTCAAAACATTGGTGGGGCTGCCACACTGCACGACTCACAGTTTGCATCCGCCTTGCAGTGCTGTCTCCACTTTCATGGCCTATTGCTGTGCTCTGTTTGTAGTGCATTTCCACTCCAGACTGCAGGGGGGGGCTGCTATCCCACCTCTGACACCACTGTGGCACTGGTATGATTGTGCTGTGATAAGTGCTCTTTTAATAAACACCAGCCAGAAGGGCAAATACAAAGCACTGAACTTACGGGGTGAGGTCACCACCACCACCTGTGGGTTCCACCCCCCACTGTGACAAACCCCCAACACAAACCACCCACAACCCCACATAAACCAGGTGTTTGCATACATACAGTGATCACTTTACAACAGAAGGAAAAACATACTTCACTCTTAATGCAAGTCAATGTAATCTGACTTTTTTCCATGCAATTTTGGGCCATTTCTTTTTGGGTTCATTCATTATGAAATTTACACACAATATATTAGACAAGACAATATCACACGTGCCGCACTATTTAAGCAGTTTAGCCCCACCTATTAATAAGAAGGGTCTCACACTGCACAATACAGAGTGACCAATCTGACCAGAGATAATTCACATATGTCAGTCTTAACAGCACATTAGTAAAGACAGACACTGGGAGATGATTATGTTGTTGATTAAAGTTGCATGAAACTGCACAAAAGTTGCATGAAGTTGTTTTCATGGGACCTAAAAGATCAGACACAATGAAAATGCAGGATATGGGCCCTTTAATGTGAGAATGCGGCTCCACAGCGCCCTCTGGCGAAACCACAACAATCCACATATAATAGGCTTTACAATAAGCGATGCTGAGAAGAAGCGGAAATGCAGATGGAAACAAAGCGGCGCTCTGACAGAGTCCGGGCGATCAGCGGGGTGCAGAGCGGGTGCTGAGCGCTGGTGTCCGAGCAGAGCTGCTCTTCTCCTGCCCGCCTGCATGCGTGGTAATGTGGGCGGGCCGTCGGAGCGCCGACGCTGAGGAAGAGGATCCACAGCCCGGAGAGCCAGAAGCTCCAGCTGCGCTCCGACGCCGCGGGACGTCTCTTCATGTTTGCTGCCCGTCTGGGTCGATCTTTCCCTCGCGAGGTGCGGATTAGCCCCGCTCCTGGTGCGCCATGAGGGTCGGGAGATATCTGGGTCTGGTCAGGCCCGTAGGTCCGGTGGTGGTGGGGATCTCTCTGGGGTTCACCCTGAGCCTGCTGAGCGTGAGCTGGGTAGAAGAACCGTGTGACCTCGACCCAGTGGTCACCCTGCTCCAGGATGGCGGTGTGGCTGCCAGAAAACCCAGCTCAATTTCCACTGGACACGAAGAAGGAAACGAGAACTTTCAGCCGCGGATCTTAACGTACGAGCCCGTCCAGCAGGCTCAGCCCAGGAAGATCTTCAGGTTGGTGCTTTTGTTGATGTTCTGGCCGATTCTTGGCCTTCATGTTCAGATGACTTCAGATACACCCTGTTTAATTCTAAGAGTTGGGGGCGGGGTTATTAGTGATTAGTAACTGCTACTAATCATTCAGTAATTATTTGATTCATTCACTATTCATTAGTCAGTATTCAGTAAATGATTCATCCAGTAACCCCTAGTCTTAACTAATTCACAGAAGTTCCAGAATAATTTACAGTAGATACTAAATAATTTATAGTAGATACTGAATAATTCACAGTTCATACTAATTTATAGTAGATACTGAATAACACAGTACATACTAAGCACTTCGCAGTAGATACTAAATAATTTACAGTAAATTCTAAATAATTTATAGTACATACTGAATAACTCACAATAGATACTAAATAATCTATAGCAGATACTATATACTTCACAGTAGATACTGAATACTTCACAATATATGCTAAATAATTTATAGTTTTATAGTTAGTTAAAGTTAGTTAGTTTTATAGTTAGTTAAAGTTTAAATAATTTATAATATATACTACATACTTCATAATAGGTACCAAATACTTCACAGGTGATACTAGATACATACTTAATTATTCATAGTAGGTGTTAGTGGTGAATTATATGGGGATGTTTTAGTGTTATTCTAAAGAATCATGTCACAATATGCTTTTCTATGGCATATATGTTTGATATAATCAATATTTAAAGAACATCGACTAACTACGTTTCATTGGAAGATAAGAATAATTAGGCCTTTTTAACTGGATTTAGTGCAGCACAGTTTGTAAAACATTGAATAAAAATCATTGTAGTTGTAAGTTTATAATTCTTACAGCATTTTCATATGAGGCTCTACAGGTTCTGAATAAATTACAGTAGATACTAATAATTCATAGATGCATTCTTTTGTAAATACTTAAAGGATACATGTAAAGTACGGAGCCCTGCTGGTGACAATCCTGTATAAAGAAAAATAACAGGTGACCATGCATTAGGATCTCATTCCCACCCGTAAATATGGTGTGGCCATGCATTATTTTTATTTATACAGGAGGTCACCAACAGGGTTCTGTACATTTCAGCACTTCTTTGACTTGGTAAGGAATGGGAATGAAATCATGCCTTATGGCTAAGGCTTAATAATCTTGATCCCACACCTTACTAAGCCATGGCCACGACTTAATTATGTCGTTCCCATGCTTTACTGAGTTGTGGCCATGCATTATCATTATTTATTAGGCATGTCACCAGCAGGTCTCCACAGAAACATAAACTTTGGATCTAAAACTCAACTCAGTCATTTGTTTTCTGCTTAACCTCTTCAACTCCTCGGGACCACCGGTGGGTCCAAACCGCACTCGGTCGTGTTCTGCATAACGTTCATACTCCATAAGCTCCATTCAGAAGCTGGGCGTCGTGTGAGGCTGTAGCTCTTCTCTCCAGTCTAATAGACGGTGACGTCATTTTAAACCCTTATAATAAAAGAAGCTGAACTTTGTTTTTCTACTGAAAGTCGAGCCGTTTTTCCCCAAATCTGGGCTCTAAACTATAAACAGACGGCGTCTCTTCAGTGATCTGCTCTGGAAACATCACTTTTAGAAAACAACACAAAGATATGTGGAGATCATAAAACACACGTTCTGTTCATTTGAGGGGAACTTTTACAAATAAATAAATAAATAAATAAAATAAAAATGTACATCTATTTCATGCAGTTACTGAATAATTTGCCTTACGATTTGGTCACGAAAATTCAGATGGACAAACCAAAATATAAGATCAAGAGACCCTTATTAGTCCCACAAACGGGGAAATTTCACCTCCGCATTTAACCCATCCATGCAGTGAAACACCACATACACACTAGTGGGCAGTACGCACACTTGCCCGGAGTGGTGGGCAGCCCTATCCGCAGCGCCCGGGGAGCAGGTGTCTTGCACAAGGACACATCAGACATGTACTGTCAATCTGTGGCTTCAAACCGGCGACCTTCCGGTCACGGGGCTGGTTCCCTACCCTCCATCCCACGACTGCCCCTGAAATATACCCTGGAGAATAAGAGGCTAATCATTTACCTCTAGAGATTTTTCACCACTCACTTAAGGTAAAAGTCAAAACTTAAGACCGAAATTCAGACGTTAATTAAGATCTAATGGCCCGGTGCTCAGCAGCGAGTCTCCTGTGGTTTTTCTCATGCTTTCTTTCCCACCGTCGCCTTGTGGGACGTCCCAGTGGAAATTCCCCAAAGGTTCTGAGTCTTGTGCCTGTTAGTCTCTCCAAACCTGCTGCAGAAGAGCTACCCACTCCATTCTGTGGGGCATGTTGGCATAATTTGTGTGTAAATTGAATTATTTTCCACATCTGGGAAGCGAGAGTCGCCTTCCAGGGACTAATGCTGCAGTATTCCGGGAGCATGTTGACACGGGCCTGTGGGTAAAATTATGTAAGAGGAGATTAAAAGTCGGAGGATATGTTATCTTCTTTAAATTTTGGCTGCAGGCATGTAGTCACAGATTAATAATCCAGGACAGGGTTTTCAGCCTGGATTTTTTATATATAATCGGAGAAAATGTGGTTATGTAATAATATTCCTGTAATCACTTTATTTAGAACGTTCCAGTCAATTTCCCGTTAATTACAGGCTATACATTTTTCAGGAGAAGAAAAGAGGCTGAAGCACATATTTAACAGAAAATGACACAGCAGCCTCAACAGCTAAATCGAATCTCAGATGTCCGAGTGTTCAGTGAGTCCTGCTTTCCCTTCATTCCAGCTTCCGTTCTTCTCAGGAGCCTCACTTTCAGCTCCTCAAAGAACCTGCAGACACGCCTCCAAAGCTCAGTCTGAGAAGCTGGTTGATTTTCTGAAGTGATCAAACCCATTCAGTGGTGTTGAGGTCTGGACTCTGGGGCGGTCAGTCCATCGTCCAGCTTCTTTGTTTGATGTCTCCGTCTCCTTTTCTCAGTGAGGTTCTTCTTGATCAGCTACACGTCCTTTCAGACCCACAGCGCTGAGTGGTCTTCTCACAGTGGAATGATGGACAGAAACTCCTGTGGATGTTTTCAGATCTGAAGCAGCTTGATCTTCTCCTCTCTCTCAGAGATCAAAGCTTTCAGTGCTGTTTATCTGATGGGGGCAGTTTTGGTGTCGACCAGCTCTTCCAGGTGGTTGTTAGGAGCCCCATTTACTCCGTAGCGTTTAGCCAATTTTTGAGGTTTCGTTTTGGAAAGACACGTATTTGCCTTTGACTTTTTCTTTTATTATGTGAGTGGATTATCTTACATCTGTTCTCCTCAGAAACATCACCAGAACAATGACCTTAAATGCCGTTTTGACTAGTAATGAAATCAATGACAGACTTTTTCACAGAATTGATATCGATAATTTTGTCTTTAGTTACGTAGAGGAATCAGGTGAATTCAGCGCTGCAGTAGTCACTGTGTTACAGTAGTGTAGGTTATTGTTGTCTTACTCCGTGTAATTAATTGTCTGATCATGATATAAACTGTTGCCTCTCTTTGAAGAAGTGAAAACACAGTGGGAGCTGTATTTCCAGACCGTATGTGTCACTGATTATCCAGAGAAACTCGAACCTGTTAATCTCGTTTGGGGTGAAATGTCACACTTGTGTCCGAGCCAGCGAGTGTGGTATGTCTGTGAAGTGGAGCATTCAGATAATACCAGTCTGTCCTCATTCAGGCCGGCTGCTGGCAAACACAGCCTGGGTGGGATGAGTGCAGAGAGTAACATCTCAACATTACTGCTGTTCACAAATCTGTGTAGTTACTGTGCTCAGAAAGAAACATGTCACTCTAAGGCCAGGACGCAAGGACGTGAGCGCTAATGCTCAGTCAACACATTGCAAACGCTCGGTCCTTCTGTACAAACCCTCCGCGCGTTCTTACGTTGCTGTGGAGGTTAAAACTCTCAATACCGAAGGGGGCAGTAGAGGACCGATCAGAGAGGGACCTACTCTTATTCCAGCAGGCTCACTGGCTAAACATGGAGAGGTAGAGGAGAGTGAGCTGCTTTACCTCCTCTCTTGGATTGGAAATGCGATAGTTAGTCATATTTTTATGCCGTCTTTGCGTGAGACTTAAGTGGCCGTCTGTTATGGCAGTTGAGAAGCCTTAGATGCACTGCAGTCTGAACAGTCAGATCAGAATTTTACGTCAGTATAACTCCGTCCTCATCATAATTCCGCATACGGGAATGGAAAATTTTCCACCTGTTATATGGTTATGCTTAAAACGTTCAGTTTTGGAGGAGCAGAACAAACGCAGCCAAATCAAACTAACAGCTATTCAATGTTTTCACTATTAGGGATGTAACGTGGGGCGGCACGGTGGCGTGGTGGGTAGCGCTGTCGTCTCACAGTGAGGAGGGCCTGGGTTCGATTCCCCGGCCGGGTGACCAGGGTCCTCTCTGTGTCTGTCTGTCTGCCCTGCGATGGACTGGCGACCTGTCCAGGGTGTATCCTCCCTTCCACCCGATGACCTTCTGAGGGAGAAGCAGCTTAGGAAACGGATGGGATGTAACGTAACGGTGGGCCCATGGTTCGGTGTGTGTCACGGTGACTGACGAGGCCTGGTTTCTGACTCTGCTGTGGGAAATCAAAGAGAGAAAAACGTTTACAAATAAAATTGATTCTCAGCTTTGCCAGTCTGTAGGTGCTTCACCTTCGCTATGTATTAAAGGTAGCTAGAGCGGCTGACTATGATGACTATGATGTGTGATCAGAAAGCAGACGCTTGCGGTTAAAGATCAAAAATGAAGCTTTCTTGGGGAATCGTAGATGCAGAGAGGAGTCAGGAGACAGGCAGGGGTCAAGTCCAGGATACACAGCAGAACAAGAAAGGCAAGGCAAGGCAGAGTCCACAAAACAGGTGATGAGCCAAAACCATGAATCCGAAAACCAGGCAACAGTAAAATAAGGTCCAAAAATCAGAGTCGGGAGTAAAAACACGCAGGAAATCGGAACACGATCAAGGTCGGAACAGAAATAACGGGAAAACAACACTTCACAGCTAAACTATTCGTATATACTAACTATCAGCGTCATGTGACAAACACCACAGCTGTGGACAGTTAGTATTCAGACGATCGGGACCTCTGATAAAATGATGAGGAGAGGTCTGGAGAGATGTGACTCCCCTGAGGAGTCTGGGAAATGGAGTTTTGGTCCGTATCCGAACTGTTTGCAGGCGTGACACTGTCTTTATCAGTTAGTTTACAATTTGACTCCATGATGTTTCATTCTGAGTTCGTGGCTTTTCTTGAGTTGACACCAGACTTCGCACGACTTTTGAGTGTTTGGTCATTTAGCCGAGTGTTTATGTTGCTCATCCTCTGCAGGGAGAGCAGTGTTTAATCCCAGCATAGAGATACACACTAGCCTTCTAATGCTCTGTGGCAGCGATGTAATGACGTCTCTCCGGTGCTGCGTCTGCATAATTATACTATATCATTATACTGCCTACTCTCCCTCTCTTGTGTTATTTACCTTATATTTATCTATTTTAATAACAGCTCTTGGGTGTAAACTGGACCATGAGATCTTAATTTCGTTCCACCTCATGTACCATGTGATGCGAATGACAATAAAATCTCCTTGAATCCTTGAATCCTTGAATCAGGTGTAGCAGCAGCATTTAAGTACAACACTAGTGCACTTACCTGCCTCCTGTTATTAACCTCATAGAACTGCAACACAGATCAGGCCAAATAGATGTAATAAACTGACCGACTGTCAATCTTGTTTGGAGAAAAAGTTCCCAGTCTTGCCCGTTTTATGTTTCTGGTGTGTATCTGTAGTTTTTACCTTAAACAGTAAATAAAACGGAAAAGAAACTGTAATAAAACAGGTCAGCAATACTGTTCCTGTGTTTGGTTTGTATCCAGGTTTTGATGGACGTGCAGCTTGTTTAGTCCTGATCTCATTGCAGTTTTATTTATGGTGAACTGGCAGAATGTGCAGTGGTTCCCACTAAGACTTTACAGCCTCCGTCACTCACAGCAGCACAATAAAAAAGAGGAAAGTGTAGAGTGTGGAGGTTTTTCCTCTGCAGGCATCTCTGCGTGGGTTTATAGAGTTTTATACTCAGCTGTTTTGTTTCTCCATTTCAGCCTTGGCAAAGTTTGCAAAGCTGCTTTACTGTCCTGTCAGCAAACACCATTAACACCGTTAACACCACTAAACGAATCAGCGTCCCGTACATGGACAGTGCCGTTACATTTTATTATACACTCTCAGAATTAAAGGTACTAAACTGTCACTGGGACAGTGCCCCCTCGTCACTGGGGTGGGACCCTCAAGGGTTCATCTCAGTGCCTTTAGTCAGGGAACATAACTGAACCATAATGATCTGTTCTAAGCTGGACTGACTCCACACACCCCGCCTCGCCTCCAGGCTTTTATTCTACTGCTCTGTTTTAAAACATTCGGTTATGTAAAGGAACAAATACCAACTTTTCACCTGGAGGAACTGATTTAAGCTCCACAATCAGACCTTAAACCCACTGTAGAACCTCTGAGGGAACATTTACACTTGGACCTTGATGAACGAAAAATGTGCAGCCTGATACAGTTTTCAGAAAAACAGTCTTTTAAAACGTGGATATTTCTTTAAAAATTCAGAAATTGGCACGGAATTAAGGTCTTGCAGACTAAAGCCCTGTTGGAGCTGGATTAGTTTTACCTGGGAGATGCTAAACTTTGACTGACTACTGAAGAAATCTGTGATTTTAGTCCAGTATGAATCTGTAACGTTTGTAGTTTTTACAGTCTGCAAAGTAATCATTCCGAGCGAGTTACCTTCTGTAATTTACTGAGCTGGGAGGTGCCTCAGAAATGAGGGGACTTCTCAATAATCTAGCCTCATAACAAAATCTCCGCCTCCATTATTTCTTTTTTTTAATTTGTCTGTAACCTGAAGATGAGGCTAACGGCTCAATGGAGCTTTATTTGACACAATTCCTTAATTCTCAAGTAACTACTGACATGAAATCAGCATTTGCATTTTGGGTTTATTTATTTATTGACATATTTAACATTTCGATCGTTTAACATGGTGGTAATGCGTTGGCGATGTTAACAGGTAGCCAATTAGGTCCAATTCAATTCAACTTTATTGTTATTATACATATAGAGTTCGGGCTACTTCTCCAGTGCATGACCATTAACACAAGGACCTCCTGACTCATAGATCTCTAGACTGATCTCTGACTCTTGCCGTGTTACCAGACCACATGTTTTAGATTATGGTGTCTTTGTGGAGGCGGCGAGGCCTTGAAGGTGAGGACACGCAGATCTGCTAGTGTTTACTCATTTGGTACAAAGGAGACAATCGTTACTGCTTCAATAAGAGATCTTATAAAACAGTTTGTGGGAGCTGAATCCTGAGATTTCAAGCTTTCTAAGCATGAATTGCATCACCGAGTGTGTTTACATGCACTTCATAATCCAATCACTGCAGAAAATCTGATTTTAATGGCGATAATGGAGAAACTAATCTAATAGATGAAGAATATTTAAATCCGTAATTTCTTCAAGCAGGCATTTGGTTTTGGTGTCGCTCCAGAAGTGTTTTGCTGCATCTTATGTCAACACTGCGTGCTTATTTCCGGTAGAGCAGTCGGTTTTCACACATGCGCAGTTTACATGCACTGAGAAATCTGATCACTGAGATATAATCAAGCCTCTTTTGTCAGATTTCTTAATCGGATTTTTTGCATGTGAAGGCATTCACTGTATTGCTACAAGATTTGCTTAAAATGATGTTTAAAAGAACGTGAGTATGTGCTTCAGTGGAAGTGTGCTGGCACCGGTACAGGGATCTAGATAAGATTGACAGTGTTTTTGAGCCGATGTTGAGACGTATAATTGCTCACAGGTTTCTCTGTATGAGTACTGACACCACTCTTCTGATTTCTGTGGTAGTAATTTTAGGGGAATATTAACAGAATGCTTGAGTGTGCGTCCCTATTAATCAGTCATGTGCTTAGAGTGCACTAGGAGCATCGACACGAACATGCTCATCAGTGTGAACGACGTTTTCCATTCTTTCCTGCAGGGCTAAATACATTAGCACAGAGTTGGGGATCCGCGAGCGTCTGTTTGTTGGGATTCTGACGTCTAAGAGGACCCTCAGCTCCCTGGCTGTGGCCGTGAACCGCACCATCAGCCACCATCTGGACAACGTGGTGTTCTTTACCGGTGCCAGAGATCGCAAGGTCCCTCACGGGATGTTTGTGGTTGCCCACGGCGACGAGCGGCACATCTGGAACATGTACCAGACCATCAGATACATCCTGAATCACTTCATATCCGAATACGACTATTTCTACCTGGCCCAGGACGACACGTACACGCAGGCTGACCGCATTAAAGCACTGGTGGGACATCTCAGCATGGACCGGCTGCTCTACATGGGCAGTCCAGAGGAGTTTGTTGGGGGTCAGTGTTTAGGGATGGGCAATACGACAACAATGATGAATTATACTGCACGTTTTGATATGTTGATAGAATTCTCTCTTACTTCACCCTTCACCTGTGCAGTCTTAAAACCTTTATATATATATATAATAATACTTTTAATAATTTTATAATACTTTTATATTTGCTTTTTGACAGCTAACTCAGTTGAAATGCGCCAACCTTTTAAAAGTTAAATCAGTTATTTTTTACAGTGTGGGTTCAGTTTTTGATGATAAAATATAAAAGTGAACGTTCAGTGGTGAATTATTTTATTAACTAGTAATTTATTATAATCTTTATGAAACAATCATAACACAAAAATTGATTAAAAGCTAGATGATGTATAACACAGCTGTGAAAATGCCTTTAGGTCATGTAATACTGTATTTTTGGGATATCGCCCCTCTTAGGTCAGACGCAGGGGAGGTACTGTTACGGAGGGTTTGGGTACCTGCTGTCCTGTGGCCTCCTGCTCACTCTGGAGCCCTTTCTGGAGAACTGCAGGAACGACATCGTCAGTGGCAGGCCAGACGAGTGGCTCGGACGCTGCATCGTGCAGTACACCAACACGCAGTGCGTGGAACAGTTCGAGGTAGGAGCTTAACGTTTTAGGGGCGGGAGTGTGTGATTGAGCTTGGGAATTATGAATGTGTGTAAATTGAGTTTTTTAAAACGGCCTTGACCGTGGCTCGGTCAGTCAGACTGTGACATGCCAGAAGGATTCAGAAGCTTGTGCGTAGGACATCCAACACAAAAAGACATCCAACACAAAAAGACAATCATAACAGAAGGCAGAAAGTCTAAAAAGGGTCGGGCAGAAGTCGATAAACAGGAAAAAAACGGTTATAAACAGGAATGATAAACACAGGAGAACACGCAGTAGATCAGCAGTGAGGCAATGCCTCACAACCAGTCTAGGCTGAAGCTTGGGTTTATGTACTAAACTGTATTGGTCATATGACGAGAAGACAGGTGGATGGTATTAGTGTTCTGGAGACTAGGAGCACTGATTGTAGTGGTAGTGGTTGGTTAGTGTAGTGGTTAACACCTCTGCCTTCTACACTACAGACTGGGGTTCAATCCCCACCTGGGTAACCACCCTACACTATACCAATAAGAGTCCTTGGGCAAGACTCCCAACACCACCTTGGCCTCCCTGTGTAAAATGACCAAATTGTCAGTAACTCTGGATAAGAGCGTCAGCCAAATGCCATAAATGTAAATGATTGGAGTGCAAGGGCACATCAGGAGTCACGAGAATCATGTGATCTCCTAAAGGATTCTGGGCGATGGAGTCCGAGTCTGTCTCAGTGCCGGAGGGATGCGTGACACAGATTTGATGTGTTTTATGATTAGCAATCAAGACCTCATGAAGAAATGATAAAATGTAAGATATGATAAGATCCTGGGGAAATTCTCAGTGTTACAGCAGCAAAGGGACAGCAATGAAAAAGAGAGAAGTAACAAGAAGAGAATTAACAAGCAAGTAATAAACTTTAAGTACTTAACAAGGTTTTCTTTACAGTTTGTTAATATACAGACTATATATATATATATATATATATATATATATAAATAATATAAGAAATATAAACTCTACCTACCACAGTTTTTATTAGCCAGTAAATATTGTTTTCTACATCGAAAAAAAATCCAGCATATTGAACATTGACTTTCCCACATTGGGTGAAACTCTGATGTTGCTCTAGTTTAAACTCTGACATTTGAAGCCTGTAATGAGCTTTATTGTGTTTTAGTGTTTCAGTAAATCCTTCAGTAAATTCTTCAACTTGAAGCCTCAGTCTGAACCCTGGAGGAGGCTTTAGTCCAGCACGCTCCACTTTACTCAGAGCGGACTAATACAGCTTATGAGCTCTTATTTGTTATGAGCAGTACTTATAATATATTATGTTAACGATTCATAATGCATAATAAGCATGGCTATAAGATGTATTTCATTTTAATAAATATTTATAGCCATGTTTGCAATGCCTTATGAATGTATCGTAACATGTTATGAATGTGTTTATAGATGATAGGTGATATTCATAGAAAGTGTTCCCAAAGTAAAACTCAGTGTGTTTCACCTATCATGCTAGAGTACGTTTAAAAGCTGACTGAGACTGACCTCCTCAGGGGGTCTCGGCCCACTAATTTGGCTCAAATAGCAGCGCTCTCATATGTTCTAACATAGCACACTCACAGCAGAGTTCTCACACCTGTGTTCAGTTCAGTCAAACTAAACCTGACAATGTAAACATGTCCTCAGTGTGGGGTCATGCTGTGTCTGTGCCCTTGCACTCAGTGCTAATGAATGGATCTTCTGATCTCTACCAGGGATTCACTCTGAGAGAGAAGATATCTTATCCAGCTTAAGTGTGAGCCTGTCCACTACTGAGTGTAACTCCGTTATTAATTCAGCCTAACGAGAAACTGTAGAACGGACTCGGTTTATATCACGATACCTACATTTAGAGCCGGTTATTCATTCAGTCTAATGAGAAACTGTAGAACGGACTCGGTTTATATCACAATACCTACATTTAGAGCCGGTTATTCATTCAGTCTAATGAGAAACTGTAGAACAGACTCGGTTTATATCACGATACCTACATTTAGAGCCGGTTATTCATTCAGTCTAATGAGAAACTGTAGAACGGACTCGGTTTATATCACAATACCTACATTTAGAGCCGGTTATTCATTCAGTCTAATGAGAAACTGTAGAACAGACTCGGTTTATATCACAATACCTACATTTAGAGTCGGTTATTCATTCAGTCTAATGAGAAACTGTAGAACAGACTCGGTTTATATCACGATACCTACATTTAGAGCCGGTTATTCATTCAGTCTAATGAGAAACTGTAGAACGGACTCGGTTTATATCACAATACCTACATTTAGAGCCGGTTATTCATTCAGTCTAATGAGAAACTGTAGAACAGACTCGGTTTATATCACGATACCTACATTTAGAGCCGGTTATTCATTCAGTCTAATGAGAAACTGTAGAACGGACTCGGTTTATATCACGATACCTACATTTAGAGCCGGTTATTCATTCAGTCTAATGAGAAACTGTAGAACGGACTCGGTTTATATCACAATACCTACATTTAGAGCCGGTTATTCATTCAGTCTAATGAGAAACTGTAGAACGGACTCGGTTTATATCACAATACCTACATTTAGAGTCGGTTATTCATTCAGTCTAATGAGAAACTGTAGAACAGACTCGGTTTATATCACAATACCTACATTTAGAGTCGGTTATTCATTCAGCCTAATGAGAAACTGTAGAACGGACTCGGTTTATATCACAACACCTACATTTAGAGTCGGTTATTCATTCAGCCTAATGAGAAACTGTAGAACAGACTCGGTTTATATCACAATACCTACATTTAGAGTCGGTTATTCATTCAGCCTAATGAGAAACTGTAGAACGGACTCGGTTTATATCACAATACCTACATTTAGAGTCGGTTATTCATTCAGCCTAATGAGAAACTGTAGAACGGACTCGGTTTATATCACAATACCTACATTTAGAGTCGGTTATTCATTCAGCCTAATGAGAAACTGTAGAACGGACTCGGTTTATATCACAATACCTACATTTAGAGTCGGTTATTCATTCAGTCTAATGAGAAACTGTAGAACGGACTCGGTTTATATCACAATACCTACATTTAGAGTCGGTTATTCATTCAGTCTAATGAGAAACTGTAGAACGGACTCAGTTTATATCACAATACCTACATTTAGAGTCGGTTATTCATTCAGCCTAATGAGAAACTGTAGAACGGACTCGGTTTATATCACAATACCTACATTTAGAGTCGGTTATTCATTCAGTCTAATGAGAAACTGTAGAACGGACTCGGTTTATATCACAATACCTACATTTAGAGCCGGTTATTCATTCAGCCTAATGAGAAACTGTAGAACGGACTCGGTTTATATCACAATACCTACATTTAGAGTCGGTTATTCATTCAGTCTAATGAGAAACTGTAGAACGGACTCGGTTTATATCACAATACCTACATTTAGAGCCGGTTATTCATTCAGCCTAATGAGAAACTGTAGAACGGACTCGGTTTATATCACAATACCTACATTTAGAGCCGGTTATTCATTCAGCCTAATGAGAAACTGTAGAACGGACTCGGTTTATATCACAATACCTACATTTAGAGTCGGTTATTCATTCAGTCTAATGAGAAACTGTAGAACGGACTCGGTTTATATCACAATACCTACATTTAGAGCCGGTTATTCATTCAGTCTAATGAGAAACTGTAGAACGGACTCGGTTTATATCACAATACCTACATTTAGAGCCGGTTATTCATTCAGCCTAATGAGAAACTGTAGAACGGACTCGGTTTATATCACAATACCTACATTTAGAGTCGGTTATTCATTCAGCCTAATGAGAAACTGTAGAACGGACTCGGTTTATATCACAATACCTACATTTAGAGCTGGTTATTCATTCAGTCTAATGAGAAACTGTAGAACAGACTCGGTTTATATCACAATACCTACATTTAGAGCTGGTTATTCATTCAGCCTAATGAGAAACTGTAGACAGACTCGGTTTATATCACAATACCTACATTTAGAGTCGGTTATTCATTCAGCCTAATGAGAAACTGTAGAACGGACTCGGTTTATATCACAATACCTACATTTAGAGCCGGTTATTCATTCAGCCTAATGAGAAACTGTAGAACAGACTCGGTTTATATCACAATACCTACATTTAGAGCCGGTTATTCATTCAGCCTAATGAGAAACTGTAGAACAGACTCGGTTTATATCACAATACCTACATTTAGAGTCGGTTATTCATTCAGCCTAATGAGAAACTGTAGAACAGACTCGGTTTATATCACAATACCTACATTTAGAGTCGGTTATTCATTCAGCCTAATGAGAAACTGTAGAACGGACTCGGTTTATATCACAATACCTACATTTAGAGTCGGTTATTCATTCAGTCTAATGAGAAACTGTAGAACGGACTCGGTTTATATCACAATACCTACATTTAGAGTCGGTTATTCATTCAGCCTAACGAGAAACTGTAGAACGGACTCGGTTTATATCACAATACCTACATTTAGAGGCGGTTATTCATTCAGCCTAACGAGAAACTGTAGAACAGACTCGGTTTATATCACAATACCTACATTTAGAGTCGGTTATTCATTCAGCCTAACGAGAAACTGTAGAACGGACTCGGTTTATATCACAATACCTACATTTAGAGTCGGTTATTTATTCAGCCTAATGAGAAACTGTAGACAGACATATGAATTGTATTCAGTATTCTGGTGTGAAACACAATAATTATGTTTAAATTCAGTGTCATAATCAGATGTACAGTGTAACTACATTCTAATAGTATTTAGCAAAACAACAGTAAGAGCTCCTCATGCGTGTCTCATGATTGACTTCATTTCCCACTAAAACCCATTCAGGTTCATATACTCTACATTCAGATGGCTTGTCTTGCACTGCTGTGAGTGACCGAGGTTTCAGATGTGTCTGTGATGTCTCTGGTCCTGGCTAACTGTGGGCTCCTGCTGCTTTTGCTGCTTTACTGCTGTGGTGTAATTCCTTGTTCTTTTAATAGCTTAATGAGATTGGATTCACTGTTTCCAGCCCCATCTTAATCGGATTGGGTTCATCCCGTCTGCAGTCTGTTTACTGCGCTAACGTGTGACGTAACCAGAGGCACAGTGTGTCCATCAAGCATTTCGGGACGTAGAAGGAAATGAGCAATGTTTTTGTCCTGATTTTGAACAACTTAATGTTAAACAGAAACTGTTTAAGCACTTTATTTGCAAAAATATGGAATATGAATTGGCCTTTCATGTCTCTGGTCATGTTAAGGATGATTCGTGATACACTCTCAGAAATAAAGGTACTAAACTGTCTCTGGTTCAGGGCCCCTCTTGTCACTGGTGTGGAACCCTGGAGGTTCCATCTCAGTACCTTTAGTCAGGGAACATAACTGAACCATAATCCACTGAAATGATCTGTTCTAAGCTGTTTTCTAAGACATTTTCTAAAGGCAAGGGAAGAATAGTCATAACTAAATAGGACGTTTTAAACAGGAGTCAAATATGTGAGCAAGTTTCTTCTGCATTGGCTCCTTGTTGGGCCAAATCAACCATTATCTAAGGCATACTTGCAGTTGTTTGGCTGCTGATTTTTGGTAGATCCCCTCTCACTGTATTTCGTGGGCAGTCGTGACCTGGAGGTCAGGGAACCAACCCTGTAACCGGAAGGTCACTGGTTCGATCCCCTGAGCCGGCAGTACGTGACTGAAGTGCCCTTGAGCAAGGCACCTAAACCCCAACTGCTCCCTGGGCACTGCAGATAGGGCTGCCCACCGTTCTGGGTAAGTGTGCACACTGCCCCCTAGTGTATGCTGTGTTTCACTGCACAGATGTGTTAAATGCGGCGGTGAAATTTTCCCATTGTGGGACTAATTAGGGTCACTTAAACTTGAACTTAAACTAGTCTTACATTAATTCAAACACATCAATCACCTGTACTATAGTGCACTGCTGTAGAAGACTCGGACTAGTTCAAGGATAAACAGTGTGAACTTATGTTATTGTTACTGTGATAAATTACGTAACAATATGCTTTTCTTAGTATATGATGGTCAGTTTGGTCAGTACTTCTGGAACCCTGAACAACTGCATGGATCAGAAGACAGATTTAGACCCATTAGAGAGAGGCTGTAAGAAACGCCAACTAGTGTACAGTAAATGTATAAGGCGTGTAACAACATGCTCAGTCCATGATTCAGATCAATTCTTAATACTTGGATCACGATTCAGTATTCCCTCTATATTTTGAAAAATATATATATGTATGTAGAAAAATGATAACTGTCACTTACTAAATGTGATGAGACTACAGACAAGATGTCGATGGTGTTGGATTGTATCAAACTTGAAACAAGCAGTAGGAAATATAAGGGGAAATTTCATGAACAGACTTTAAGTTGGCTCAGCAAATGTGGTTGCTGAGGTGTTGCTGTATTATTCCTGGTGGTTGCTAAGATATTGCTATGCCATTAGTATGGATTACCATGAGGTAGCTAAGGTATTGCTAAGCTATAGGTATGGCATCCCAGGAAGTTGCTTAGGTATTGCCAGGCTATTGGTATGGCAGGTGGTTGTTTAGATGGTGTTTGGGCATTGCTAAAAAATCCCAGGTAATTGCTAAAGTGTTGCTAGGCTTTTGCTATGTTATCCTGTAGTTGCTAAGGTGTTGCTAGGCTCTTGTTATGTTATCCTAGGTGGTTGCTAAGCCATTGCTGTAGAATCACAGGTGGTTCGTAGACCATTAGGTTTTTCCTAAGGTATTACTGGGCCTGTGGAATCCCAGGTAGTTGCCAAGGTGTTGCTAGGCTGTTGCTATGTTATCCTGTAGTTGCTAAGGTGTTGCTAGGCTGTTGCTATGTAATCCCAGGTGGTTGCTAAGGCATTGCTATAGAATCACAGGTGGTTCATAGACCATTAGGTTTTTCCTAAGGTATTACTGGGCCTGTGGAATCCCAGGTAGTTGCCAAGGTGTTGCTAGGCTGTTGCTATGTTATCCTGTAGTTGCTAAGGTGTTGCTAGGCTGTTGCTATGTTATCCCAGGTGGTTGCTAAGGCATTGCTATAGAATCACAGGTGGTTCATAGACCATTAGGTTTTTCCTAAGGTATTACTGGGCCTGTGGAATCCCAGGTAGTTGCCAAGGTGTTGCTAGGCTGTTGCTATGTTATCCTGTAGTTGCTAAGGTATTGCTAAGCTATAGGTATGGCATCCCAGGAAGTTGCTTAGGTATTGCCAGGCTATTGGTATGGCAGGTGGTTGTTTAGATGGTGTTTGGGCATTGCTAAAAAATCCCAGGTAATTGCTAAAGTGTTGCTAGGCTTTTGCTATGTTATCCTGTAGTTGCTAAGGTGTTGCTAGGCTCTTGTTATGTTATCCTAGGTGGTTGCTAAGCCATTGCTGTAGAATCACAGGTGGTTCGTAGACCATTAGGTTTTTCCTAAGGTATTACTGGGCCTGTGGAATCCCAGGTAGTTGCCAAGGTGTTGCTAGGCTGTTGCTATGTTATCCTGTAGTTGCTAAGGTGTTGCTAGGCTGTTGCTATGTAATCCCAGGTGGTTGCTAAGGCATTGCTATAGAATCACAGGTGGTTCATAGACCATTAGGTTTTTCCTAAGGTATTACTGGGCCTGTGGAATCCCTGGTAGTTGCCAAGGTGTTGCTAGGCTGTTGCTATGTTATCCTGTAGTTGCTAAGGTGTTGCTAGGCTGTTGCTATGTTATCCCAGGTGGTTGCTAAGGCATTGCTATAGAATCACAGGTGGTTCATAGACCATTAGGTTTTTCCTAAGGTATTACTGGGCCTGTGGAATCCCAGGTAGTTGCCAAGGTGTTGCTAGGCTGTTGCTATGTTATCCTGTAGTTGCTAAGGTATTGCTAAGCTATAGGTATGGCATCCCAGGAAGTTGCTTAGGTATTGCCAGGCTATTGGTATGGCAGGTGGTTGTTTAGATGGTGTTTGGGCATTGCTAAAAAATCCCAGGTAATTGCTAAAGTGTTGCTAGGCTTTTGCTATGTTATCCTGTAGTTGCTAAGGTGTTGCTAGGCTCTTGTTATGTTATCCTAGGTGGTTGCTAAGCCATTGCTGTAGAATCACAGGTGGTTCGTAGACCATTAGGTTTTTCCTAAGGTATTACTGGGCCTGTGGAATCCCAGGTAGTTGCCAAGGTGTTGCTAGGCTGTTGCTATGTTATCCTGTAGTTGCTAAGGTGTTGCTAGGCTGTTGCTATGTAATCCCAGGTGGTTGCTAAGGCATTGCTATAGAATCACAGGTGGTTCATAGACCATTAGGTTTTTCCTAAGGTATTACTGGGCCTGTGGAATCCCAGGTAGTTGCCAAGGTGTTGCTAGGCTGTTGCTATGTTATCCTGTAGTTGCTAAGGTGTTGCTAGGCTGTTGCTATGTTATCCCAGGAAGATGCTTAGGTATTGCCAGGCTATTGGTATGGCAGGTGGTTGTTTAGATGGTGTTTGGGCATTGCTAAAAAATCCCAGGTAATTGCTAAAGTGTTGCTAGGCTTTTGCTATGTTATCCTGTAGTTGCTAAGGTGTTGCTAGGCTCTTGTTATGTTATCCCAGGAATTTGCTTAGGTATTGCCAGGCTATTGGTATGGCAGGTGGTTGTTTAGATGGTGTTTGGGCATTGCTAAAAAATCCCAGGTAATTGCTAAAGTGTTGCTAGGCTTTTGCTATGTTATCCTGTAGTTGCTAAGGTGTTGCTAGGCTCTTGTTATGTTATCCTAGGTGGTTGCTAAGCCATTGCTGTAGAATCACAGGTAGTTCGTAGACCATTAGGTTTTTCCTAAGGTATTACTGGGCCTGTGGAATCCCAGGTAGTTGCCAAGGTGTTGCTAGGCTGTTGCTATGTTATCCTGTAGTTGCTAAGGTGTTGCTAGGCTGTTGCTATGTAATCCCAGGTGGTTGCTAAGGCATTGCTATAGAATCACAGGTGGTTCATAGACCATTAGGTTTTTCCTAAGGTATTACTGGGCCTGTGGAATCCCAGGTAGTTGCCAAGGTGTTGCTAGGCTGTTGCTATGTTATCCTGTAGTTGCTAAGGTGTTGCTAGGCTGTTGCTATGTTATCTCAGGAAGTTGCTTAGGTATTGCCAGGCTATTGGTATGGCAGGTGGTTGTTTAGATGGTGCTTGGGCATTGCTAAAAAATCCCAGGTAATTGCTAAAGTGTTGCTAGGCTTTTGCTATGTTATCCTGTAGTTGCTAAGGTGTTGCTAGGCTCTTGTTATGTTATCCTAGGTGGTTGCTAAGCCATTGCTGTAGAATCACAGGTGGTTCGTAGACCATTAGGTTTTTCCTAAGGTATTACTGGGCCTGTGGAATCCCAGGTAGTTGCCAAGGTGTTGCTAGGCTGTTGCTATGTTATCCTGTAGTTGCTAAGGTGTTGCTAGGCTGTTGCTATGTAATCCCAGGTGGTTGCTAAGGCATTGCAAGGCATAAGTACCAGTTGGGAGAGCAGAGAATCCCAGGTGACCCTGTCCCCCGCAACTTCCTCCAGCTCATTCCCAGGGACCCCAAGCCATTCCCAGGCCAACTTAGAGATGTAATCCCTCCAACAGGTCCTAGGACAACCCCGGGGACTTATCCCAGTAGGTCGTGCCTGGTACACCCGTACCGGGAGGTGTCCAGGGGGCGTCCGAATCAGATGCCTGAACCACCTCAGCTGGCTCCTCTCAATGCAGAGGAGTAGCGGCTCTACTCCGAGCTCCTCCCGGATGGCCGAGCTCCTCACTCTATCAAATAGAGTGTAGCCCACCATTCTGCGAAGAAAGCTCATTTCTGCCACTATTCACAATCTCATTCTTTCAGTCTTTACCCACAGCTCATGACCATAGATGAGGGTCGGGATGTAGACCGACCAGTAAACAGAGAGCTTTGCCTTATGGCTCAGCTCCCTCTTCACCACCACAATCCGGTACAGTGACTGCATTACTGCTGCCACCTGTCCCAGCCTACGGCCGATCTCACGATCCCTCTTCCCATCACTCGTGAACAAGACCCCAAGATACTTAAACTCCTCCACCTGGGGCAAGTCCTTTCCCCTTACCAGGAGTGGGCATGCCATCCATTTCCGGGCTAAGACCATGGACCAGGCTAAGACCATTTGGAGGTGCTAATCCGCATGCCAACTGCTTCACACTCAGCTGCAAACCGCTCCAGTGAGCGCTGGAGGCATCCATGTGATTAAGCCAAAAGCAAATAGCAGAGATGTGACCCTGCGGCCTCCACACATAATGCCCTCCTGGCCTTGGCTATGCCTTGACACTCTGTCCATGAATATCACAAACAGGAGTGGAGACAGGGCACAACCCTGCTGGAGTCCATTGTTCCACGGCCAGGACAGAATTCACATTGTTCCTCCTCAATCTGAGGTTCAACTATCTGTTGAAGTCTCCTTTCCAGCACCTTGGCATAGCCTTTCCTGGGGAGGCTGAGCGGTGTGATACCCCGATAGTTGGCACACACCTTCCGGTCCCCTTTTTTAAAAATGGGGGCGACCACCATGGTCTGCCAGTCCAAGGGTACTGTTCCTGAGGTCAATGCAGTATTGCAGAGGCGCGTCATCCACGACAGCCCACAATATCCAGAGCCTTAAGCATTTCCGGATGACTCTCATCCATCCCCGGTGCCTTGCCACTGAAAAGCTTGCCAACTACCTCAGTGACCTCCACCAGGGAAATGGAGCTTGACACGCCAGAGGCCTCAAGCCCTGACTCCCATGAGGGAGGCATGTCTCACAGATTAAGGAGTTCTTCAAAGTGCTCCTTCCACCGACTGACAATATCCTCACTTGAAGTCAGAGTTTCTCCACCCTTGCCGAATACAGCAATATTATATACGTAAGCTGTAATATTATATACGTATGGCTTTAAATGCCAGTATTGTGAAAAGAGGCACGACTAGCAATTTCAACATATCAAATATGATATGAAGCATTCAAAGGTAAACCATGCCAAATAGCACATTTTTATAGCACTGAAAAAGCCATAGTTTCAAGTAATGTTTGTTTTATTTATGTCACAGAGCCACCTTTAGGCTGGATGATTTTGACAGTGTGTGTTTATTTTGGAAGCAGTTCCTTATGTATACAGCTTTTTAAATTGACTCTGAGGCGTTGTCTGTTTTCTCTCTGAACATTTTATTGTTCCGCACGTTATCTTTACTAGCTACATGAAAATCATTGCATTTATTCCACATTACTGTAGCCTCAGAAAGAAGAAGGGTTATTTATTTCCTAGTGTTAATGCATAAACTAGAGCTACTGGATTAGTAATATAGTAATCTACTGGGTATTTTGATAACTATTGCATTTAGCCACAAAAGCATTGGTGAGATCAGGTACTGATGTTGGATCGTCAGTTCTGGATCACTCCAGCTCATCCCAAAGATACTGGATGGAGCTCCCAAATGAGCGGAGGCCTCAAACACCAAATAAATGGCCATGATTTTGGAATGGGATGTCCCACAAGCTCATATAAGGGGTGGGTCCACATACTTTTGGCCATATAGTTTTAGGTCCATTCACTATGTGTCATTGTTGCTGAGCCAGTGCTCTTCAGCCGGAATCACAGCTCTAAATTGAATCTCACCTTCTCAGACTGACCCATAGGTCACTCTCCTTTGTTATGAGAGGTTCCACCGGTCCTGTGGTTAATACATTCTTCACACAGACCCCAAGAGCTCTGTTAACTGAAGTTTTAGGTGTGATTTATCAGAGGAGCATTAGGTGTGTGAGTGTGACAGGAGAGATAGAGATAGAGAGAGAGAAAAAGAGAGAGAGAGAGGGATGGAATGAGTCAGACGGCTGAAGATGAAGCAGTGTCTGCCTCCAAGCATTTTGGGCCGTTATTAATGGCACCCTGCGCTCCACTCCTGTCAGAACTGCTCCCAACTCTCCACTGACCACAGCAGGGTCTTTCACATTAACTCCACTAAAACTGGACACTATATGTGCACTGACAGTGAGCAGTGGAGTGTATAAGAGAAGAGCGGGCACAGCTTCTATACTCTGTTTATGTTTTAGCTCGATACCAGCAGAAAATGGTGAATCGGATGTAGACAGTCAGATCTGATCTCATTCCATAACAAAACTAGCCTGAGATATGGGAGCATAATGTGATAAATCATTTCCTCGCTGAGGAGAGAGACGGGAGACTGAGATGCAGTGATATCTTTATTTGAAAGCATGCTGTCCATCAGTCTGCAGTTCCCCAGTCTGACAACAGTGTGTGTGTGTGTGTGTGTGTGTGTGTGTATGTATATATATTGCTGTTGGATCTTGTATCAAAACCTTGTATCTCCAAAATTGTAACTTTACAGGAGAAGGTAAAAACATACTTTACTTTGAATGTAAGTCAATGGAACCAGAATTTTTACCAAGTAATTTTAGGTCATTTCTTTTGGTCCAATCAACATGAAATTTACATGCAATATATAGAAATATGGGTATTTTCAAATGATGTCAAAAACTGAAAAAATATAGATGTGAGGTTTTGTTGGTTATGTAAAGTACTTGCGTAGTTCAGGCATAATACTTTTAGACAGTTAGACAGGCTGTTTTTAGGGAAATGCTTAAAATGAAAATGTTTCAAGTGTAGCCATTATAAAAAATATACATACTTTTCATATCAGTATCATCAAAGTGTCATTATTTGAGAAACTGAAAGTGAGGAGTGGTCAAATTTTGGACCCACCTGATCATGTTAATATTTAAAATATTTTGCTTCAGTTCTTTTAAAGCATTTTCAAATATTTTTGTATTAAATATATATTCGTAAAATGTTTATAAATGTTTTTGTAAGATGCCTTATCTCTGCCTGTTGGCCTTATTGTATGTAAATTCCATGATGATTAGACCAAAAACATCACCAAAAATGACTTGGAAAGACGTCTTGATTCCTTTGACTTACATTAGAAGTAAAGCAGTTTTTTTTCCTTCTCCTGTAAAGTTACTATTTTGAAAAGGTTCTGTTCCGAGTAGTAGTAGTAGTAGTAGTAGTAGTAGTAGTAGTAGTAGTAGTAGTAGTAGTAGTAGTAGTAGTAGTAGTTGTAGTCTCAGTAGTAGTCTTAGTAGTCATAGTCGTAGTAGTAGTAGTCTTAGTAGCAATAGTTGTAGTACTCTTAGTAGTAGTAGTAGTAGTAGTAGTAGTAGTAGTAGTAGTAGTAGTAGTAGTCATAATAGTCTCAGTAGTAGTAGTCGTCTTAGTAGTAGTATTAGTAGTAGTAGTAGTAGAAGTCTTAGTAGTCATAGTCGTAGTAGTAGTACTCTTAGTCGTAGTAGTAGTAGTAGTAGTAGTAGTAGTAGTAGTAGTAGTAGTACTCTTAGTTGTAGTAGTAGTAGTAGTACTCGTAGTAGTAGTAGTAGTAGTAGTAGTAGTAGTAGTACTCGTAGTAGTAGTAGTAGTAGTAGTAGTAGTAGTCATAGTCTCAGTAGTAGTAGTCGTCTTAGTAGTAGTAGTAGTATTATAAGTTGGAGTTTGTTTAATTCAGGGGTGTCCAAGGTGTGGCCAAATAATTGATATAATTTGGATGGTGAGAAGCAGATAATGTTAAACCAGCTTCTAAGACTGAGCTTTGGACACGTATCTGCAGATTCTTTGAGGAACTGAAAGTGAGTCTCCTGATAAGAGTGGAAGCTGGAATAAAGGTGAAGGGTGGATTCACTGTATGCTGAAAAAACATATTTAGTTCTTATATGTTATTGTGTGGTAAATATATGTTTTCTGTATTATTTATCTGACATTAAAAATGAATAAAGGAATAATGAATAATTGCTGTTTTGACTGGAAATGAAATAAATGATGAGTGGTCTCTGACTTTTGCACAGTACTGTAGTTTTTTGTTTGTTTTTTTTAATCTACCTACCTTCGTTAGGCCTAACCCCCACCCCCCACCCCAGAACATTACACAGAAAGTACAGGACAGAAAGTTTGGGTAACCCAGGTTTACTATGTCTGTCACTGTATTTTTCCATATGTGTCATTTCATTATTTTGATGTCTTCACTATTATTCCAAATGATTCAAAACACAGTCAAAATACAGAAAACCATTTTTGCAAGAAGCTGTGTCCAAACTGTGTAGGTATGAGTTCAGTACTTCCCATATCTGATAGAAAATTGTAAAAATAAACACGCTCTGTTCTTGTCCAGAACCTGCAGTATTACCACTTTGAGCTGGGGAAGAACTCGGACCCCAGTAAGGAGGACAGCGTCCAGTTCAGAAATGCTGTCACAGTTCACCCGGTGTCTGATCCAGAGCAGATGTACAGACTGCACAAGCACTTCACCCAGATAGAGCTGCAGAAAACATACGAGGAAATCGAGAAGCTGCAGGTGAGTCACGTTCACCTGTCCACATGAGACGTAATAGCACTGTTATGGATTTTTTGAGGGTTTGTGGGGGAATCACTAATTGCAAAGCAACAGTTCAGTACAAAATTACATATAAACATACCTCCTTTTACCCCAATGTACACTGTAAGGCCAAAAGTATATTAAAACTCCATATCAATTCCCATGGTTTTGCAATGGGATGTCCAGCAAGCTCATATAGGTCAGTTGTCCACATTCTGTTGATCAGGCAAGACATGTTTGGTCAAAACTTTACTTCTTTAGTTTTGCTCTGGAGCTACACGACAAAGACAAATCAAACTCCAAATGTGTCCTGGCTGATCGACTAAATTTCAGGTAAGGTTGAAAATGTGTACATGTGATTTTCACCAAACTTTTGCTTAAAGTTTTGTGAAATTATAAGCACTTTTTTATTGTTATGGTCATGTGCTTTCAGATCAATATACTGTAAGTAAGCCATTCATTCATCACACTGCAACAAATGATATCTTGTCAAGTAAAATTATCTTAAATATAGTCAATAAATCTAATATTCCTCCTGTTGAGGTTGTTGTAATATTAATTTAAGATTGTTTTCCCTATTTATAGACATGTGTTACTTCTTTTCAGTAATTTTAATTTAAATTATCTCACTATATTGGCAGATAACTTTGCTTGTTTACGAAATGTGCTTGAAACCAGCCACTATATTGAGATCATTATACTTTCAATTATATACAATAATTAAATGATGTCTAAAAATAATCTTACAGGTAAATAGTCTTATAATAAGTATACAAATATGTCAATATGGAAATTATTAGATATATGGACTACATCGCTTTTCTTGACAAGATACCATTTTTTGCAGTGCAGGTGAAATGATACTATCACCAGGATCTATAATGTGTGACAAATGTTGTATGAGATGGCCTGAATGGGTCAAGTTAGTGAGAGAACAAACATATTAGATTGGATCGTGTTTCCAACATGTTTATTATACACAAACATACACCCACAAGGTAAACAAAGAGAGGGGAAACACCCCAGAGACTGTTAACATTATATATATATATATATATATACATTACCGGGTTGGGCACTAATAAATAACTAACCCTTAACACACCTTCTTAACCAGTAAAGTATTTTTGGAAATTTGCAAATGTATTTTGTATCAGCTGAGATCGAATAGGAAAAAATACCCCAAAAACTCAATAATTCTAAAATAAAAGATAAACTGGTAGGTTTTGTCTCTCAATGTGGCCAAGAACCACAGAGTTTGATAGCAAGGGGTCATTTGACTCATATGAAAACTAGTGGAGACCCCTGTTTTTGTGTTACGGATAGCAGCAAGTGGTTGTCAAAACAGTGCTACAATAAAAACACACCTGAGTGAAACAAAGTGGTTTACAATGGGTTAAAAATAAGTGCTGTGTATCTCCAACATTTATAACATCTTCCAAAGACACGATGCTCTGAATGTCTCAGACTTTTCCAAATTTTCCATATCGCTGTTGTCAGAAGAAAACCTCGTATCTCCAAAATGGTAAGTTTACAGGAGAAGAAAGAACCTACTTTACTTTTAATGTAAGTCAAGGGAACCAGACATATTTCCAGGTCATTTTGGATCATTACTTTTAGTCCATTCCTCATGACATTTACATGCAATGTAAAGGGTAACAAGTATTTTCAAATTATGTCAAAAACAGGAAAACATCAAAAATGGAAATATGAGGTTTCTATACTATATCATATGGTATATCTATACTGTAACTATACCTTGCTTTGAAAGGCTCACATGTCGTGCAGAGCAGGAAACAGGTTTATATACTGGTGAGCATTCACCTTAATAAATAATTTTTTTAAAAGTAGACCAGTGGTCCTCAACCCTCCTCCTGGAGCCTAGTAGAGATTCCAACTTGCGTATAATACTAATGCCGATCCAGCCATTTAAGGACTTTGCAGGAATTGTTCACATTTTTTAAACAGCCACCTAATGTATTATATAACAGAACAAGTAAGCCCAGCTTTGTTTATTATTACATTTGTACAGGAATATTTGACAACAAACTATTCAATTTCAGATTGAATTCAAATTAAAAGCCTATTATTACCATCTTAAAAAAGGTGGTTCTTGAAGGGTTCTTCAGCAAAGTAAATTGTTATTTATAGAACAACAAACACAGAACCCTTTGCATGATCAAAGGGTTCTTTACATTGTAAAATAGTTCTACAGATTGATAGAAAACGTACTATAAATGTTTGTGCTATATATTTTTGAAAAGGGTTCTATATAGCACCCAAAAGGATTATACTATTCTTACAAGCTTGATATTATAACAATAAAAGAACCCTTTTGGGTTGTATTTGGTGATATTTAGAACCATTTTTAAAAAGGTTCTATCTGGAACCATCTGTAGCACATTAATGCACATTCTACATCAATCTGATGAACCTTTTCGCCATGCAAAGAACCCTTTAATCATGCAAAGGGTTCGTTGAGTGTTCATGGTTCCATATAGAACCATTTAGTTACTAAAGAACCACGAAGAACCATCTTATTTTAAGAGTTTGGTGTATTCAGAACACAGCCAGTGGAGAACCCATGGGCAGGACCGAAGAAAAAAACAGAACAATATATAAGAAATTTAATCTTGATACTAATACACATCAACAGAATAAACAAACAAACAAACTCTTCTAGTCTTCCCTATATTTTCCCAAAAGTACATGCCCTTTAAACTAACAAGCGAATCAGAAAGGACAGCCTGCATGGTGCATGTATAGGTCTGCCTCTCCTACCTGACTGCAGACCCCAGGTGGTAAAAATGGAAGAGAAACACTTTATAGGTCTGAGCTCCCCTGAACATGAAAGAGTCACAACACAGTGATTCTATTAATGCCTTCAAAGGTCTTAAACATCTTATTGCACACTTCTATAAACTAAGAGTAGCTCAAGCAGTTTGCAAGTCCCTGTATTTACTGAATAATAAGCCTTAGTGTGAAAAAAGCCTGGGCTTTTAGTGGGTTAATCAGTTATAAGCTTTTATCGTGGCTTTTGATTGTGTACTCCTAATTTGATCAAATTAACTTCCTTTCATTGATGTTCTCATTGAATGAAATGGAAATTCTTGGCTTTGTTTATATACAAATCAGACCCAGAGTTGGTGACACTACTCTTGCTCTATCTTCTGTACAGGCAGAAATAAAGAATGTGAGTGGTCTGGCATTCGATGGCAATCGCAGTGCCACTTGGCCGATTGGGATCAATCCACCATTTGAGCCAAAGACTCGTTTTGAGGTGCTGCAGTGGGACTATTTCTCCGAGGACCACATTTATTCCTGCATAGACGCATCGGCAAAGTGCGAATTGCGGGGGATCGACCAGCTGGATGTGGCCGACGTTATTGAGGTGGCCATGGAGCAGTTGAACAGGAAATACAAGCCTGTGCTTCACCTCAACAAGCAGCAGCTTCTGAACGGGTACAGAAGGTTCGACCCAACCAGAGGGATGGAGTACATTCTGGACCTGCAGCTGGAAGCTGTTAACCAGAAAGGACGAAGTGGTTTCATTACCAAACGTGTGCATCTGCTCAGGCCCCTCAGTCGCATCGAAATCCTCCCGATGCCCTATGTAACCGAGGCCACCAGAGTCCACATTATCTTGCCTGTTACGTTCCAAGATCGAGAGCAAGTCCGACAATTCTTAGAGATTTATGCCTCTAATGCCTTTACGACTGGCGAGAACGCTGTCTTGACTTTCCTCTTCATTTATGAACCGTACGAAGCTCAGCAGGCCAACAGGGATGACATTTTTGCTGGTGTCAAGGCTCAGATTAGTACCTATGAACGTAAGTACCCGATGGTCAAGATCCCCTGGATCAGTGTCAAAACAGAAAGCCCATCCCAGATCAAGTACATGGACATCATTTCCAAAAAGCACCAGGTAGATACTCTGTTCTTCATCGCCACGGTAAAAACCAGCATCAAGTCCGAATTTCTGAACCGTTGCCGGATGAACTCCATCAGCAACTGGCAGGTGTTCTTTCCCATCCACTTCCAAGACTATAACCCAGACATTGCTTACCATGGTGAACCACTGCCCAAGACCATAGATTTGGTCAAAGAGGCAGGTCTTTTTGACCGCAGTTCCTTCGACGAGGCATGTTTTTACAACTCTGACTACATGGCGGCTCGGACACGCATGGCCGCGGACGTGCAGGAGAATGAGGAGCTCCTGGAGAGCCTGGATCTATACGATATATTCATGAGTTACTCCAACCTTCACGTTTTCCGAGCGGTGGAACCGTCTCTTCACCGCCGCTACAGCTTCCAGCAGTGCAACCCACGACTTAGTGAGGAAGGCTACCACAGGTGCATGCAAGGCATTCTGCAGGGCCTGGGGCCTCGCTCCAAACTCGCCATGCTTCTCTTCGACCTAGAACAGGGTAACAGCACATAGGGCTGCCATATGGGGACAGAGTGGACACCATGTTGCAATTCTACTGCTCCACATTACGATTGTGATGTGTCTTGCAATAATTTAAAAGCACACTGGTGGCATGATTTGAAGATCGACCTGACCAGACTTACTTATTAATTCATGAATCATTTGGATGTCTTGATTAATCTAAAAAGAAACTCATTGAAATGCGATCATCTGACCATGGTAAAAAGCACTGTGATTGGTCAGAATTGCAGAGGGCTATATTGGAAGAACAATAAACAAACAATATTATACAGCCCTAAAACTACTGTTCACAAGTGTAAATATGATTTGTAAGCTCAGCCCTGCACTGAAAAATGAATTGACCGCCCAAAGTGTTGGAATTCCTGCCCACTTTGTGAAAGTTGATTGTGCTCTCACTGGCTAAATTACACAAATAAGTGGCAAACAATGACTATAGTCTTTTGGTTTAGGCCATAAATGTGCAAACCTGGTTTAAATTACCTGTATGATAATGCTCATTTCTGCTAGCATCCCTATGGGATTTCTAGTGGTATGTTAGCACTATGTTAACTGTAAGATTTGGGTAGTTCTAGAAGATACAAGAAAAGTTGAAGCTTGTAAGAGACAGTCCGTATGTTTTTATGTAAAATGAGCAACAGACATTAATTTTCCATCATACATTGTGTGACCTAGTTGGACTAAAGCTCGTATTCTGGCCAGTGTTGTCTCTAGAACTTCCAGAAGGACTAGAATGACCTTTTTTTCTTATGAACTTGGTTCCGCCCATTGGAAATAATAATAACCAAAAAAAAGATTGGTTGATTTGTATGTCTGTTCTTCATGATTGTAGTAATCAATCTAATGTGTAAGGCCTTCAGTTTAGCTCCTAGAGTCTTAACCAATGGGAGAGCACTGATTTATGTAGGTACCACAGAGAAAAACATCCTGATTGGGCAGTTTTCCATTGGATGGTTCAAGATTTGAACCCTTCTGTTTCCAGTACTTGAAGAGTTTACATGCAATAAGCATCGTGTCTGTATTGTGGGGAAGGCCCTGAAGAAATATGACCAATATGAAGCTTTTAATGTGTTTTATGTGATTTCATTTCATCATATAGTGAGGCGATCAATGATTCTAGCATTCAGATGAAAGTTCAGACAGTGCTAGAAACGTTTGGGGTGTTGAGTCTTCAGCAAACTGTGCAATAGACTGCCTGTGTTTTTCCACTGCCAGGTTTGAGAATGTGTCCACTGTGTAGCCTCGTCTCTGTCCAGTGCACAGTAAGTACACTTGGCAGCGTCAAACATAATCATGTCCTACGGTGAAAAACTTACCGTGAGCTCATCTCTCTGAGGCACCTGGGTAAAAGACTGAACCTCACACTATGTGAGCCAAGCATGAGGCTCATGAACATTAGGACATATTGTGTTTCTAATTTCGTGGCAGGCTTCCAACTCATCGTCCAGCTCAGTGGTCCAGATTATTTTGGCTAATTTAAAGTACAGAGAGAGTTTGGGCCATTAATCCTGGTAGCGTTTTAACCTTTAGAAGTCTGGCTTTATTATTGTTGTTTTTCTGTACTATTTAATTGTCACTTAATGGAGTGTATACAGCGTGTCCCGTGTAATGAATTCCATCCACATTCTTTATAAGTTTGACTTTTTTTCTGTGTGTTTTTTGACGTCAAAGACAAAAACATGGCAAAAATGTAGAGTGTTATGTAGAATGAAGCCACCCCAGAAAGTACAACCAGCTTCTAAGACTTAACGTTGGAAGTGTGTCTTAGCCGGTTGGTTACTGTAGTGGTTAACGCCTCTGCCTTCTACGCTGTAGACTGGGGTTCAATCCCCCACCAGGGCAAGCGCCCTACACTATACCAATAAGGGTCCTTGGGCAAGACTCCTAACACCACCTTGGCTCGCTCTGGAGAAGAGCGTCAGCCGAATGCCATGCAGGCTCTTTGAGGACCTGAAAGCTGAAGCTGGAATGAAGGTAATAAGTGGATACAATAAATACTGAAAAAAAGTCCTATTTAATGGCTGTTTTGCCTGGAAATAAAAGGGTGAAGGGTAGTTTCTGACTCTTGCACAGTAAATGATGATCTCTCTGCGAAACAAGGCTGTACACACAAAAACAACTTTTTATACAATGAAGATCTTAATAAAACTTTGCACGTAAACGTGGTATGGATTGAAAGTTTAGAATCTGCCTTTTTCCACTTCTTTCAATGGGATGCGAGTCAGAAATGATTCATATTAGATTACGCCCTGCTTTTGTGATCACAGACGACCTCTAAGGGTTAAAAGCAGAGCGTCTGCTGTAAAAGAGAACTGAAAAGTTAAGGTTTAGTGGCGAGAAGTAAAGGTAGCCGGTGTTAATCACTGCATAACTTGGCTTTAGTGATGATATACCAGATCATGCTGCTCTCTGTTTGGACTGGAGGAGCTTCATGGGCTTTAACGCTCGTTCAGGACAGGCGTGTTGTAATAATTTGGTGTTGGGTGATGTTTAGCATGCCGTTAGGATTTGGTTCCTTTGTGCTGAGCCACTTTAAACAGTGAGCCAGCAGCTTATCACTGCCAAAGCACAGCTGAACACTGGTGCCTTCTAATGTACTGTATCCTCTCTCACACACTCTGTTATCTAGATCTTACACCATCATGTTAAATACTGTTTACAGGGTTGCGATGTTTGCTGGTCTCTTCCACGACTGGTGAAGTGAGGATGGTTTAACCTCTTAAACTGCAGGCTTATTACTCAGCAACACTCTCAAAAATAGAGGTTCTTCAGTTGGATGTATGGAGAAAAAACAGTATCTTTTACAGTATGTGGAGGTTCTTTAATCGTCTCTAAAGTGCCTTCAATGGTTCAGTGGTTCTTCTGTAATAATGTTTGTTAGCTTCCTGTTAAAAGTTTAAAGCAAACAGGTCACAAACTTTCAAAGTTTGTAAAAGAGTGAATCATTTTTCACGGTCTAGTTTTTAAGATGTTATATCCGAAATCTCTTTTTTGAGAGCACCAGAAAGTGGAAACATTTAAAACCTATATTTTATTTTAGCTTTTGTTTTTTTCTATAGATTTTATTTTGTTGCTATCGTTGTGTTCCGTGATTTTGCTTATAATTTTGAACATTATTAGTGTTGTTGTTTTTATAAATAATAGAACTTCATTCTGGATGTTAATTTTATTCGAAAAATAAAGGTTCTTCACTTGGATGTATGGAGAACAAAACAAAGTATCCTTTTTGTGGAGGTTCTTTAAACTTCTCTAAAGTACCTTCAACTGAAAGTGGTTCTTCTATAGAATCACTCCAAAGAAACCCTGTTTTTAAGAGTGCACTGTAAAACGAATACATTTGGAATCGGTCTTAGTAGAAGTTATTTTATTCATAGTAACTCACACTAAGTAGATTAAAATAATCACAGTGTAAACATGATGCAGTGTTTTAGCTTTAATACGTCGATAACCTGGTTTTAACTCCACTGAAGTTCTAATAGTGGGTTAACAGGGTAATAATATTTGTTAGCTTCCTGTTAAAAGTTTAAGGCAAACAGGTCACAAACTTTTGAAGTTTGTAAATCACGATCATTTTTCACGGTCTAGTTTTTAAGATGTTATATCCAAAATCTCTTTTTTGAGAGCACCAGAAAGTAGAAACATTGACAACATATATTTTAATTCAGCTTTTGTTTATAGGCCAATATGTGATCTTTGACTGCGTGTCTGTTTTTGTTGTTTTGCACAATAAAAGTACTTAAAATTCACTTTATTTGTTAGATATTGGTCTTATTCAAATAAACAGATATGCCAGAATAATAAGCCACTCAACCTACAAAAATAGGTTTACCTAAGCATCTAACATTTTGTTTGGAAAAGGAAAAAATACGTATAAGTAATACATTTTTTTCAGGAGATCTTTCTGATTAGATAGAAGACAATATACTTAAAGTCAAAGGAAAAATCAAGAGTTTCCAAAACTGATAAAAAGCAACAGAGAAAATGTGTCTCCTAACAACCACCTGGAAGAGCTGGTCGACACCAAAAATGCCCCCATCAGATAAACAGCACTGAAAGCTTTGATCTCTGAGAGAGAGGAGAAGATCAAGCTGCTTCAGATCTGAAAACATCCACAGGGGTTTCTGTCCATCCTTCCACTGTGAGAAGACCACTCAGCACTGTGGGTCTGAAAGGATGTGTAGCTGATCAAGAAGAACCTCACTGAGAAAAGGAGACGGACTCATCAAACAAAGAAGCTGGACGATGGACTGACCACCCCAGAGTCCAGACCTCACCACTGAATGGATTTGATTAGTTCAGAAAATCAACCAGCTTCTCAGACTGAGCTTTGGAGGCGTGTCTGCAGGTTCTCTGAGGAGCTGAAAGTGAGGCTCCTGGAAAGAATACAATAACAGTAAATACAGGAAAAATAATATATATCTTTTTTTTTTCCTGTAGTTATTGTATCCACTCTTTATCCTTATTCCAGGTTCTATTCTTTACAGGAAAATCTGTGTATATAGACATATATTTCCTTTGATCCATTCATCATGACATTTCAACACAATTCAATTAAGAGTTTTCAAATTATGCAAAAACAGCTAAAAGTGACCAAATGAATGTCATCAAATTACATTTCTGTTGATCAAATCCACAAGACACACATTCACTGTGTGTGATGCAGTGACACAAACTACATCTCGTTCTCGACTTTTATTGCTCGGGTGTAAATGTTGGCTTCACCGACTAAGACGGTCAAAAATGACCCAGTATATTCACGTTAATTAAATCTAGAACTTTTGCTGGTTTCACGTTTCAGAATATATTTTTGGTACCACTTTTACAAAATCACTGATTTGACAGGCCTTAAAATGATGCACTTCGTTTAGAAGAGGTTTCATGTTGAACCTCATTACATCTAATTACATCTAACCTAATTACCCTGACATTGTTTTTATAGCTCAAATTCGACAGGCATGTTTTAACACTTAAATTAAATCACGGTTATTATGGATATAATGCTTTTTAGACTTTACACCATCTGATACAGAAACCTGAACAAACCTCACTGTGTAGAAACCCAACCATGGTGGTCTTCGGGGGTCTGTTTCTGATATAATGTACCATTGGTTATTTACCATGGTTTTCTTGGTACAAGACAAATCAATGATTTTACAATGAGTTTTAACATATTTAGAATTAATATTCATTTATAAAAGTCAAACCTAGTTCAGAAAGATGTTTTTTTTTTTCTTTCAATGACTTTTTTTTTTTTTGTTACGATGTTTGGATGGTTACAGCACTTAGACACTTGGAGATTTCTGGCTTTAAATCTCTCAGAATATACTTATTTTAGGCATTTTTAAAAGTCTCATTCATAGAACACATGCATTCCACCAAAGTGTTATATAGTAATGTATCACTGCTGTTGGAATAAAAACCTCATATCTCCAAAATTCCAACTTTACAGGAGAAGGAAAAAACACACGTTACTTTTAATGTAAGTCAATGGAACCAGACTTCTTTTCAAGTCATTTGGGGCCGTTTCTTTTGCTCTGTTTATCATGAAATTTACACCCAGTGTAAAGAACAACAGGCATTTTCGAATTATGCCAAAAACTGGAAAACAAGAAAAATCGAGATATTAGCAGTGATTTAACTATTTAACAGAGAGAGAGTTTTAATTACAAGTGTTTCCCACATCCTTTATTACCCTTAGGGAGCTCTGCTTAAAAGCACATTAAAGCGGATGGCCTAACCGACCATCATCCAACATGGCACTAACAGCCTGTACTAAGCGCTGTGCCCTGAACTTTGCTGCCATTTCTGCGTTTGTCCGTGTTGCAGATGAAGTTTCTCCGAACTACGTAGTGAAGTGTGGTCATAAAGCTGCCTGTAGGGGTCAGCAGAGGATTACTCCCCACTCTCAGCAGCGTGTCTGTGGTGTTGCTGTTGATTTATTTGCCAGGCTCTTTGTAAAGTGTCCCATAAAGACCGTTTAGAGTTCTTCTTCTTTCTGTTTTTTAACTACTCCGTCTCGACCAGCGCCTCAAACTCCGTTAACTCAGTGTTCATGGCGACAGCACAGATTCCAGGCATTTTCCGGAAGGCAGCTGGTTGGCATCTGTTTAGATTGGAAGGTTTTAAAAGTCCTTACCCACACACGGTGCCTCTGACCACGGAGGGCAGCCCAAAGCTGGGGCGGCTGGAGTTCACAGTCTGTAATCACACTCTGCTCTTCTTCACAGATCTAGACGTCTTCCTCACAGCGAATAGCTCAGAAAAGCACACAGCATGCTGCCCACAAAAGAGAGTGCCCACTGCGGAAGTCAACTGGACACTGGCTGATACTGATACTCCAGGGACAGATGTCCTAACGCTGTGTACAGTTGCAGACTGTATTTTGGTGTAATAGCTATTGAGATTTACTAAGCAGGTCCAGCGGTCCAGAACAATGAGGTGGTCACTGCTCTTTTGGACTTTTTCCTCATGACATATGAATACCTACACCTATTTATCAAGACAGCAAGGGAATACGGACCATGGACTTTTTAAAGCCTGACAAACATCAGCTTATGTTTGGTTGGAATGAGATAATTAATTCGTGGCCACACCATATTAACGAACAGGAATGAAATCCTAATATATGTCCATGGCTAAGTAAGGCGTGAGAATGAGGTAAGCTGTTAAGATGTGGGAACAAATATCTTTTTCCCACATCTTACTGAGTCATGTCCATGCATTAGGATCTCATTCCCACACCTTACTAAGTTGTGGCCATGCATTAGGATCTTGTTCCCACACCTTACTAAGCCATTTCCATGCATTAGGATCTCATTCCCACACCTGAGTCATTTCCATGCATTAGGATCTCGTTCCCACACCTTACTAAGTTATGACTATGCATTAGGATCTCATTCCCACACCTTACTAAGTCATGTCCATGAATTAGGATCTCATTCCCACACCTTACTAAGCCATGTCCATGAATTAGGATTTTGTTCTTACACCTCACTAAGCCATGTCCACACATTAGCATCTCATTCCCACACCTTACTAAACCATGTCCATGGATTAGCATCTCATTCCCACACCTTACTAAACCATGTCCATGGATTAGGATCTCATTCCCACACCTTACTAAGCCATGTCCACGGATTAGGATCTCATTCCTATGCCTTACTAAATCATGGCCATGACTTAATAATCTCATTCCCACACCTTACTAAGTCATGCGCACATATTTTTTTTATTTGTCACCAGCAGGTCTCCATTATTTCTAAGCACCTGTCACAAATATCTCAGCAAGTGAAAACATTTTGAATGTAATCAGTAAATGTAGTTTTTCTCAATACAAGACTAAAATATTATAACATGAAATTACTTATTTCTCAAATGTTTACTTGCATCTAGAGAAATCTAGAGAAAGTGTCCTATTCCTTTGGCAGATCAATTTAGTTGTTTTGAGAAATAAAAAAGGTCATTTCATTCATTTCAAGAAATATTGTCCAAAACCAAAGACATGAGACGCTTTCCTGAGAAAAGGCACACAAGTAAAATAACAAACATCCGTGTCTTATTTTTACAGCAATGTAAGAGAAATGAGAAATATTAGTTTTACTGAGTACATTTAAGATCTTTTCACATGCTAAAATATGTTTTGCAGTGCGTGTCTCAACATTTGCAAGCTTTTGGAAGAAACTGAACAGCACGGTAAAAAAACAGTTTTTTAAAATCTGTATTTCTTAATACTTTACAATACAATTTTACAATACTGTTAAAAAGCAGGTTTTAAATTATGATCTGACCGTTTTCTCTCCCAAATGATTCTTAAAAGCTCATATTGAGACTATTTTGTCTCCGCAGTCCCTGCTTTAGTCCTTGCTCTGTCATGTCCGCGTCCTGCCATCTGTGCTGAGGTTGATTTGTGGCAGAAATCAAAGTCTTTCTTTGATGTTGCGCGTGTTGCTAAGAGGTTACGCTCAAATTCGTCTAATTCCCAAATGATCCGAGTGCGCTCAGCGAGATTAAACAGAGGTTTTACAATTTCACACACTTTCCAAACGCACTCCGAACAGAAGTTCTGCTCATCCCTCCAGACAACAAGCATGTTTCAGAACAGAGGGGCAAAATAATCAGATCTTTCCTCAGATTTGGAGATCCAGAACTGATCATCCAACATCAGTACTTGACCTCATGAATGCTCAATCAAATCCTCACAGCAATGTTCCAACATCTACTGTAAAGCCGTCTTGGAAGCGTGGAGGCTGTTACTGCAGCAAAGGAGGAACAGTTGACTCATTGGAAGTTCATCAACTGCAACTTCACATAGTTTCCAAATGCACTGAGCACGGAAGTTCCGCTCGTCCTTTGGGCTGAAAGACAAAAAGACAGAAAGACAAAATAATAAAAACACTTCATCGAATTTCTGACACATTATTTTCTCAGTGATCACACACTTTCTCTACGATTTCTAACTCCGGAAACACCCCGGACAGGTCGCCAGTACACCGCAGGGCAGACAGGCAGACCGACACACTCCCACACACATCTAGGGGCAAACAGTATCTCCAGTTGGACTGTGGGATAAAACAGAAGCACGTGGAGGAAACGCATGGAAACACAGGAGAACATGTGAACTTCAGGTGAAGGTTTTCTTGCACCTGCCAGGTGTTTATGCCACTGGACTCTGGAGCAACAGAAACTCCTGCTTTTCCCCTTTTCCCATGTGTTACTAATGATCTAATGAACTAATGATCAAGTCTCATTCTCTGCTGTGGACCAGAGGAGGATGGGTTCCCTTTCTGAGTCTTGGTTCCTCTCAGTGTTTCTTCCTCTTACTCTTAGTAGAAGTCTTTCTTGACATTTTCTTGGGTGATGAATCATAACGGGCCATCTTCCAGGCGACAACCTGGGTTTGGCGGCTGCATGAGAAAGCTACCTGCCTGAAAGCAGCATGGCAGCTTGTCAGTTTGGTGGAGGGGGGATAATGGGCTTGGCATGGTTTTCTCAATTTGGCCGTGTGGCACACGCCTGTCCCCTGGGCCCCGATGAAGGTCGTGAGAGCTGACAGGAACTCTGAGCCCCGACGAAATCCTGTGAAGACAGCGGGGAGAGGATGAATGGGGAACAGCACATGAGTCCTGAGCACCACCTTCTGGGCACTGCCTCCGGCCCTGCGGCAAGGCCGCTTTAACTTGTCTCACGTTCAACCCCGACCGAGCCGGAGAGTGGAGGCCGTGATGGAGGTGGAGCAACGAGGTCTCTTTCCCTCTCAGCTCAGGGGCTCGTGCTGCCTCCACTGCCTCTCATTAAGGGCAGCATGAGCACCTTTAAAAAGAGAAGAGAGGGAACAGAGAGAGAGGGACAACTAGCAGCAGCATTTGGTGAGATTTTGTGTTTGTTTGAAGTAAACAAAAAAAAAATATATGGCCATTGTGACCCTAAACCCTGCCACCTGCGTCCTGCTTCAGTGGCAATAGAGGCCGGCCTACGGGAACATTTGCTCCAGTGAAAGCTAATGTAAACACCACTCCATACAGCCATGTTCTAGATACCTGTGAGCTTTGTGTTCAGAGTTTGAGGAAAGCCCTGTCCCGTTTTACTGTGGCTATAATTCCCACGCACGAAACCAACTTCATAAAGGAATAGTTTGCTGAGTTTAGTATGGAAGATCTTGATTGTCCTGCACTGGGCCCTCACCTCAACTCCATCCAGCACTTCCAGAATGAACTGGAAACAAGGCTTTATCCCCCAACCTCAGTACTGACCTCACTAGTGTTGTGGGGCAGCAGATGAGCTACAGTCTGTAATTTTACACCTGAAGACTGGATGTACAGGGCAGGTGTTTCTAATGAAGTGGCTGCTCAGTGTGAAGGATTTCTCAGCCAGTTATATGCAGAATCACACTGTTGGATGGTGAATGAAATTCTACTGGCCTGTCATACATTATTTATTTACCCCAGAGTGTGCAGATCTGACCCAGTCTGCTTGTCCAGCCAAAACTCATTTGTTCTGCATATGATTAAAAGCACTTCTGTTCTCACTCTTTTTAAGCACATCAAGCACAGCCGAAATACTTCAGGCAAAAACAGGCCGTACCCGACTTCCCTCGGCATCAGAGCATCACGAAGCAGAGACGGAACCCGTTCTACATGTTAATACGTTACAGTTCACAAGTTTGGAATCACTGATTTCAATAATATAAATGCAATATTGTCACAGACTCCGGTGTAAATTGTGCTAATATGACACAAATCACTTACAACCTTACACATTTCAAATGATTAACAGAAGCTGTAAAATATAAAAAGATTAGATGTGTCCAAAATGAATAGAACTTCAAAAAAGGTAAAATAACTGAGAAGCTGTAGAGCATCATTAATAATAATAATAATAAAAAAACATCCAGTGTAAACATCCAATAAAGTTCTAATAAAATTAACATTCAGAATGAGGTTATAATAAAATTACTATCTTAGATAAAGTTTTAATAAAACTGATATCCAATACAAAGTTCTAATAAAATTAGCATCCAGAATGACATTCTAATAAAATTAACATTCAGAATGAGGTTCTCATGATGTTCTAATAAAATTGCCATTCAGAATAAAGAATAAAGTTCTAATAGAATTAGCATTCAGAATGATGTTCTAATAAAATTAACATCCAGAATAAAGTTCTAATAAAATTAACATCCAGAATAAAGTTCTAATAAAATTAGCATTCAGAATAAATTTCTAATAAAATTAAGATTCAGAATAAAGTTCTAATAAAATTAACATTCAGAATAAAGTTCTAATAAAATTAACATTCAGAATAAAGTTCTAATAAAATTAACATTCAGAATGAAGTTCTAATAAAGTTAACATTTAGAATGAAGTTCTAATAAAATTAACATTCAGAATGAAGTTCTAATAAAATTAACATTCAGAATGAAGTTCTAATAAAGTTAACATTCAGAATAAAGTTCTAATAAAATTAACATTCAGAATGAAGTTCTAATAAAATTAACATTCAGAATAAAGTTCTAATAAAATTAACATTCGGAATAAAGTTCTAATAAAATTAACATTCAGAATGAAGTTCTAATAAAATTAACATTCAGAATGAAGTTCTAATAAAGTTAACATTTAGAATGAAGTTCTAATAAAATTAACATTTAGAATGAAGTTCTAATAAAGTTAACATTTAGAATGAAGTTCTAATAAAATTAACATTTAGAATAAAGTTCTAATAAAATTAACATTCAGAATGAAGTTCTAATAAAATTACCATTCAGAATAAAGTTCTAATAAAATTAACATTCAGAATGAGGTTAAATAAATAAAGTTTTTATAAAACTAATACCCAAAATAAAGTTCTAATAAAATTAGTATCCAGAACTGCATTCTAAAAAAATGAACATCCAGAATGCCTTTCAGAAGTTGATCAAATTTGAGATGTCTTGATAAAAATATTGCACTATTGTAACATTTACAGTAGATCATCTACTGGCTCTGCACATGGGCCTACGGTCATCATGCCTAATGCCAGCCCTGCACTGTGGAACTGTGGAACTGTGCTCTCTGGAGTGATTTACCTCCATCCGGTACCTTTGGGATGAGTTGGAGATCCAGAACTGACCATCCAACATCACACCTGACCTCACTAATCAGCCTGGAGATCAAAATGTCTTTAACATTATAAAAAGTGCACAATCAATCAGGTGGATCCAAACGTTCAACTGCCTCTGCATGTATGTTTAGATTTATGCCACGGACACATTCATAAACAGCTGTAGCGTTGGTATTTTGAGGCGTATGGACTGCGAGTGATTTGTTTCTGCTCCGTGGTCTTATCTGCTCTGATGTGTCGGCCTCCTGATTATCAGCGGAGAGAGAGGCGATTATTTATGACAGAGAAACGTTATTATGCACGGCCGGTATAGGACGCCATCAAGCCTCTGATTGGAAACCTTTGAAAATGTCATAGTGATACATTTTTATGAATATTAAAACCCATGCGTTGCCCATGATTACTTTGATCTGGAAGCATTATATTCCAGCGCTGTTGAACACAAAACAGGCGGAATGCAGAGCAATGTGGCGACAAGCTCAGAGATAAATCTTTAAAAAGCTTCAGAAACGCTGAAGGATCTCTGCCGTAATCGCGCCAGTTAAAAATTGCAGCCAAACAACTGAAGAATGAGATGGGAAATGCGGGTCGAGCGAAGCCACGGTGACTCATCAGCAGAGCTAATTCAGAATTAAAGCAGTGTGAATTCAGACGATGGGAAACTCAGTTCGATTCAGCTACAGTCCTTCACTCCACACAGCAGGGAGTAGATGAACTTCACTCCTGGCATGATTTCCAATTTAGTACTGGGCTTCCATGTTTACTCTACACGCTTGTGATTAAAAGTCTGGGGACTTTAGCTTTTCAAAATGTTTTTAATACAAAAAGATCATGTTTACTTCTTCGGGTTTTGCAAAAACTTTAAACGTTAATGACTAAACATGCTGCAGAAATAATATCTCGGCAGGGGGCATCGTGGGCTGGAGGTTAGGGAACCTGCCCCGTGACCAGAAGGTCGCCGGTTCGATCCCCAGCACAATCCATGACTGAGGTGTCCTTGAACAAGACACCTAACCCCCAACTGCTCCCCGAGTGCTGTGGATAGGGCTGCCAACCGCTCCGGGCAAGTGTGCTCACTGCCCCCTAGTGTGTGTGTTCACTAGTGTGTATGTGGTGTTTCACTTCACGGATGGGTTAAATGCGGAGGTGGAATTTCCCCGTTTGTGGGATTAAAAAAGTATCACTTCACTTAAATACAAGCAAAATTGGTCATTTCTGAGATAGTCATTTTATATGTATTAAATAATTTTATCTAGACAAACTGCTTCATTGCCGGACAATTTGGTTTACATCTAACCCTACTAGCTTAAAAAAGATGGTTCTTCAAGGCTTCTTGAATAATTGAGAATGTGCTGTAGATTATCCATCATCCATCAATCTGAAGAACCCTTTCATGATTCAAGGAAACCTTTAATCATGCCAACGGTTCTTTGAGTGCTCGTGGTTCTCTACAGAACCATTTTGTTTGCTAAAGAACCCTTGAAGGACCATCTTTTCTAAGAGTGTAGATGTAAACTGAGAGATTCAGAGGGTTTGGTGTGAACTGGTTCAGACGTCTTTACAGTGGTGGTGATGGGAACCAGGCGTCGTCATGACTACAACACAGATATAGACACTTTATTAACCATCCAGAACCACCAGAGAACCCACACGAGTCTTCTGAGTTTTATAGCGAATGTTGATGACGGCATGAAGTTTTCTTTTGGGACTACAGGTGACATAAGTTACCTGACATGTCGAGGTAGCGCATGATAAATGATAATAATATCTTTAATATCATTTATTTCTCACTAAAGCCTCTCATACCTATCACACCAACACCAGCATGGCATGAATCTGACCAAACAGGGAGTGAAATTAGTAAAATATCCCATCATAAATTCAATACACTGATCATCCATTTCATCACAGACACCTTCTTGTTTCTACACTTATTACTGCTGTGTCTGATCTGCTTGCACCAGCACAGCACACTCTCACACACCACCAGTGTGCTCACCACTAGTGTCACTGCAGCGCTGAGAATGACCCACCACCCAAACAGTACCTGCTCTGTGAGGGTCCATGGGGGTCCTGACCACTGAAGAACAGAGTATCAGAGAAACAGATGGACTACAGTCTGTAACTGTAGAACTACAGAGTGCTCCTATGTGGCTAGTGGAGCTGACAGAAATGGATAGTGAGTGTAGATACAAGGAGGTGGACTTAATGAAGTGACCGGTTGGTGTACATTTCCATTCAAACGTCCTGGACGGCCCTGAGGCTCAGAAATACACATATCAGTGTAAACATGTTCTTATGGCTAAGATATTAGTTTCACTATTTGGTGATAGATCAGTGTTTAGGGACTCTAGCATTTTTTCTAGATTACCTGCATCGGGCGATGGTGTTACTATCAACCAACAGTCTCTCGCTGGGATTTTGTGTCAGTTTGATGTATAGCACCCATCTAAGCTGCAGCTAGCGCTGAATAAGTCCCGCAGGGAGAGATATGATCTCATGATGAGAATACTGATCTGAGGACAACGTCTTCCCAGAATTCCTCCGATCTGTGCTCTTTCAGTGTCCACAGTACAATCATAACACAAGCAAAACAAGTAGCTAGCATAATGCTATTAGCTAATGGAATCTGTGTCTTCTTTGAGTTAATGTTTAATTTGAAAGCATGAAATGCGGTAAACGGTGTTTTATGATGACGTCATGCTAAATTTTACATTTATGGCATTTGGCAGAAGGTCTTATTCAGAGCGGTCATTTTACACAGGGAGGTGAAGGAGGTGTTAGGCGTCTTGCCCAAGGTCTCTAATTGGTATAGTGTAGGCTGATTACCCAGGCAGGGAATTGAACCCTAGTCAGAAGGCAGAGGTGTTGCCCACTACGCTACACCAGCCACTACGGTACGACAACAGGCTACACCAAATGATTTGCCTTTTTTCACCTGAAGTTTTCTGATAACAGAAGGTCCCATAACAAGCTATAGAGAGGCAAAAGATGACCATATATAAATAACTGACACATCAGATACCTGTCGTCTCTTCATTATCTAACTTTGGAAGAACTTTATGCAAATGAACCGAGCAACGACCAGTCCGATTGCTGATATGTGGCACAGGTGTGATTTAAAACTTGAACACATGCTAAGCAGGAGATTTAGTGGTTGATCAGAATGTTATTATTGTATCAGATGATTTTGGAAACAATAATAGGCTGCTTTGGGGCTCAGAACTGATCTATAACTCTGCATATATGCTCCGTCTTTGCACTTCAAACTGCTTGTGTTCCAACAAACTGCCCCGAAGTGGCTAGCAGTTGTTGTGGGAAGCGATTTGGCTCACGTACATGAAAATACAGCATTAAGTCCACAAACTTGCCCGTGTGTCACATTTGAGACAAATCCAGTTCAAACACTTCCTCAATCCGTAGAGCTGCCCTTTTCATTCCATCTGATTACCAGATCATAGGAGACTCACATCCGGAGTTATGAGCCTATGAAGAGGGGCTGTGGAGCTGGTGGATTCGTGTGTCTGTCTACATTCTGTGTGAAACTGACGCACGGACACTCAGGAGATCACTAAGGACTGACCGTCACACCGGAAACGCCAGAGACTTGTGTGAAACGGTCATAACTAGTAGACTAGATAACAGTCACTCTGACAGACTGTAATACACTACAGGAAGTGTAGGGGGCGATACGGCTTCTACTGTTTCATTTAAAAAGCTCTATAATGTTCATATGATCCACACAGTCGCTCTGACAGACTGTAATACACTACAGGAAGCGTAGGGGGCGATACGGCTTCTACTGTTTCATTTAAAAAGCTCTATAATGTTCATATGATCCACACAGTCGCTCTGACAGACTGTAATACACTACAGGAAGCGTAGGGGGCGATACGGCTTCTACTGTTTCATTTAAAAAGCTCTATAATGTTCATATGATCCACACAGTCACTCTGACAGACTGTAATACACTACAGGAAGCGTAGGGGGCGATACGGCTTCTACTGTTTCATTTAAAAAGCTCTATAATGTTCATATGATCCACACAGTCGCTCTGACAGACTGTAATACACTACAGGAAGCGTAGGGGGCGATACGGCTTCTACTGTTTCATTTAAAAAGCTCTATAATGTTCATATGATCCACACAGTCACTCTGACAGACTGTAATACACTACAGGAAGCGTAGGGGGCGATACGGCTTCTACTGTTTCATTTAAAAAGCTCTATAATGTTCATATGATCCACACAGTCGCTCTGACAGACTGTAATACACTACAGGAAGTGTAGGGGGCGATACGGCTTCTACTGTTTCATTTAAAAAGCTCTATAATGTTCATATGATCCACACAGTCGCTCTGACAGACTGTAATACACTACAGGAAGCGTAGGGGGCGATACGGCTTCTACTGTTTCATTTAAAAAGCTCTATAATGTTCATATGATCCACACAGTCGCTCTGACAGACTGTAATACACTACAGGAAGCGTAGGGGGCGATACGGCTTCTACTGTTTCATTTAAAAAGCTCTATAATGTTCATATGATCCACACAGTCGCTCTGACAGACTGTAATACACTACAGGAAGCGTAGGGGGCGATACGGCTTCTACTGTTTCATTTAAAAAGCTCTATAATGTTCATATGATCCACACAGTCGCTCTGACAGACTGTAATACACTACAGGAAGCGTAGGGGGCGATACGGCTTCTACTGTTTCATTTAAAAAGCTCTATAATGTTCATATGATCCACACAGTCGCTCTGACAGACTGTAATACACTACAGGAAGCGTAGGGGGCGATACGGCTTCTACTGTTTCATTTAAAAAGCTCTATAATGTTCATATGACCCACACAGTCGCTCTGACAGACTGTAATACACTACAGGAAGCGTAGGGGGCGATACGGCTTCTACTGTTTCATTTAAAAAGCTCTATAATGTTCATATGATCCACACAGTCGCTCTGACAGACTGTAATACACTACAGGAAGCGTAGGGGGCGATACGGCTTCTACTGTTTCATTTAAAAAGCTCTATAATGTTCATATGATCCACACAGTCGCTCTGACAGACTGTAATACACTACAGGAAGCGTAGGGGGCGATACGGCTTCTACTGTTTCATTTAAAAAGCTCTATAATGTTCATATGATCCACACAGTCGCTCTGACAGACTGTAATACACTACAGGAAGCGTAGGGGGCGATACGGCTTCTACTGTTTCATTTAAAAAGCTCTATAATGTTCATATGATCCACACAGTCGCTCTGACAGACTGTAATACACTACAGGAAGCGTAGGGGGCGATACGGCTTCTACTGTTTCATTTAAAAAGCTCTATAATGTTCATATGATCCACACAGTCACTCTGACAGACTGTAATACACTACAGGAAGCGTAGGGGGCGATACGGCTTCTACTGTTTCATTTAAAAAGCTCTATAATGTTCATATGATCCACACAGTCGCTCTGACAGACTGTAATACACTACAGGAAGCGTAGGGGGCGATACGGCTTCTACTGTTTCATTTAAAAAGCTCTATAATGTTCATATGATCCACACAGTCGCTCTGACAGACTGTAATACACTACAGGAAGCGTAGGGGGCGATACGGCTTCTACTGTTTCATTTAAAAAGCTCTATAATGTTCATATGATCCACACAGTCGCTCTGACAGACTGTAATACACTACAGGAAGCGTAGGGGGCGATACGGCTTCTACTGTTTCATTTAAAAAGCTCTATAATGTTCATATGATCCACACAGTCGCTCTGACAGACTGTAATACACTACAGGAAGCGTAGGGGGCGATACGGCTTCTACTGTTTCATTTAAAAAGCTCTATAATGTTCATATGATCCACACAGTCGCTCTGACAGACTGTAATACACTACAGGAAGCGTAGGGGGCGATACGGCTTCTACTGTTTCATTTAAAAAGCTCTATAACGTTCATATGACCCACACAGTCGCTCTGACAGACTGTAATACACTACAGGAAGCGTAGGGGGCGATACGGCTTCTACTGTTTCATTTAAAAAGCTCTATAATGTTCATATGATCCACACAGTCGCTCTGACAGACTGTAATACACTACAGGAAGCGTAGGGGGCGATACGGCTTCTACTGTTTCATTTAAAAAGCTCTATAATGTTCATATGATCCACACAGTCGCTCTGACAGACTGTAATACACTACAGGAGGCGTAGGGGGCGATACGGCTTCTACTGTTTCATTTAAAAAGCTCTATAATGTTAATTATAACTACAAAATAACTCCCACCACTTTATTTAAAAAGCATGCCATAATTTACATTAACGTATATTAAGATGACAGTCATAACTTAAGGGTTAAGTAGCAATTCTATGTCTCGCTAATGTAACACTGCAATTTTCCTTCAGGATCAGTAAAGTAAAATCTATCTATGACATTTCAGCCATGCTAACTTATCTTACATTCAGTGACAGGCTTGTTGTATGTCGGACATTGTGTTGTGTTGACGAGTGAACCATCGCCCCCTTCTGCCTTCATGAGCTGACGGACTGGTTTCATAATTAGACTTAATAAGTCCACATTCTCACCCACAATTTCTCCTGACTGTCCTCAGACGGTCTCATTACAGGATCACACCTGGCTCTGTGAGATCTGTGCTGGACCTGCCTGCTTTAACATCCTCTCCTTTTATAAAACATGAGGAATAGTAAAACAGCTCGCCTCTCATTGGAAAACATGAGCACCAGTCAAATCCTGCGGTGAACCATTAATAAACCTGCTCACGTTTTGCTTGAGTGACACTGAGTTCTTGCAGAAACAAGATCAGCCCTCCTTCATGTCACTGCCTGCACCACGGACTACATTTGAGGCAAAAAGAACACATTTCCACAGTTTTTATCTTACCTCAAGCTGAGAAGATCCGAGAAGATGACCTGCTGGAGCCTGTTTAACTATGTAAAAAGCTCGTTATATTTTACTCGGCTTTAGATGGTGAGCTGCTTTCTGTCGCTAGCTCCCCCTGCTTGTTAGCTACATTAGCCTTGTAGCTTCAAAACAAGCAAAATTCTGACAAACGTGTCTCGGCTGATGACGTTTGGGATGAAGGGCAAAGCTGTTGGTTTAAGGGACTGAGCTAAATTGCATTTTCTGTAATGCACTTTGTCCAGTTTGGAAGCCTGAGAGGTTCTCAGTCTCCTTCTTCTGCTCGGTCAGTCATGATGATCTGCGGTGGACAGGCTTGCTCTGGCAGGATCAGCAGGGTGGACTGGCGTCTCCTCTCTGAGGACCTGCCCCGTCCTCCGCTGTTTCTCTGTGATGGTCTGGTTTGTTTTATTAACCGCTCTGGGGAGATCTGCTAGACTCAATCCATCAAGTGATAAAGTGAAAGAGGAAATGAGGCCTTTTCCCTGTGAAATTACCTCCAATGTCGTCTGTCGGCCTGCTGTCGGACTTACTGGAGTGCAGACTTTAGCTCTCCGATGGGAGCCACTTCACAAAAGACGACTGCCCTCACCCACATTTATGACCACTCAGAGGTTTAGAATCACTGTGGTCAGTAATGTAAAACAGCTTTGGATGCAGTGCATGTATAAAACGATCCTGATAGGATTAAAACATGAAGAAACGTTAGGTGAGTCCAGCATGACAGACCGAACTGGAGAAGATTCAACACTTACTGAGAAGCTGTAGAACATCCAGAATAAAGTTAAGATCCAGAATGAATTTCTAATAGTTAACATTCAAAATGATGTTCTAGTAAAACGAATATCTAGATTGAAGTTCTAACAAAATTAACATTGAGAATGAAGTTACTGGCTAGACTGCAGATCTAATCAAATTAACATCGCAAACTAAGTTTAAATACAATGATCTAGAAAGAAGTTCAATTAAAATGAAGATCCAGAGTTACGTTCTAATGAAATTGTTATCTAGATTGAAGTTCTAATAAAACCATTAGCTAGACTGAAGTTCTAATAAAACTAACCTCCAGAACGATGCTCTAACAAAAATGATCTAGAATGAAGTTCTAAAAAATACGATCCAGAATGATTTTTTAAATAATTAACATTCAAAATGAAGTTCTACTACAATGAATATCTAGACTGAAGTTCTAACGAAATTAACATCAAGAATGAAGTTCTAAAAAAATCAGCATCTAGAATGAAGTTCAAATAAATCTAACATCCAGAATTATATTCTAATAAAATAATCTAGAATGAAGTTCTAAAAAATAAGATCCAGAATGAAGTTCTAAGAAAGTGATTATCTAGAATGAAGTTCTAATAAAATCTGTATCTAGAATGCAGCTCTAACAAAAATAACACCCAGAATTATGTTCTAATGAAATGATCTAGAATGAAGCTCTACAAAAATAACATCCAGAATGAAGTTCTAATAAAATTAACTTCCAAAATGAAGTTCTAATAAAATTAACCTCCAGAATGAAGTTCTAATAAAATCAACATTCAGAATGAATTTCTAACAAAATCTAAGTCTAGAATGAATTACTAACACATTAACCTCCAGAATGATGTTCTAATAAAATTAGCTAGAATGAAGTTCTAATAAAATTAACCTCCAGAACAATGTTCTAACACAATTATCTCGAATGAAGTTAAAAAAAAATCATTAGCTAGACCGATGTTCTAGTAAAAGTAACATCCCAAATTAAATGCATATCATTTTAATATCCCCAAAGAACTTTTAATAAAATTATATAATAAAGTAATATTCAGAGTGATGTTCTAATAAAATTTGGGGTTCAGACCTCAATTTTAGGATAAACAACAAAAGATGAAATTATTAAGATATATTATTCCCCATAACTTCCCATTATTCCCCATAAATGTGTTTGAAATTTTCATAACGTGTGTAAAAATAACATTATTTTTTCTTTATATTATAGAAATTGAATCTAAATCTAAACATTTGAAGTTGATTCTGGACGTGTCGGTGCATCTCCGTCCCATCGCCACTCTCACACATATCACCACTCCACATAAACAACATTACAAAATTAGTGGGATTTTTAATATATACTTTAAGCAATTAATCATAAACCATTTAATATAAAGAAAACATTTATCATATGTATCCTATAGAGCTGGATACGTTCTACTTTGTCCGATACACGCACACACGATTCTACAGCCTCCATCGAGATTACGTTCAGCACTTTAGTCTCTGGAGTCTAAGGGTCAATAATAAATTACTCAAATACATCATTTACAGTTGTATGTGTATCTCAGTGACGTTATTTTACAGATGATTCGTACTCGAACGAGTAAAACCTTCCGCAGTCTGAGGTCCAGAGCGAAGGACTCGGTGCTTAAACCTGATCAGGAGCACAGACTGGACCTGCTGGAGTCCATTGCATTCATTTCATATAGAGGCCCCGAATAAAACAATCAGTGTAGAAACGGTGGAGTGACCAGGGAGAAGTGGAGCGGAGGAGGAGTAGGAGGACAATGAGGGGGTCAAGAGGCTCCTTCTGGACAGCGAACGTGGCGTCTAGCCCATGCCTGAACACACACGCACATGAACGGTCTGTCTCAAGCACAGATTTAGGAGGTCTTTGGCTGTAGCTTTCACTGGTGGCAGCGAGAGGGGAGATAGCACTGAGATCTGAGTTTCTGCTGAGAGAGAGAAAGAGAGAGAGGAGAGGAAGGGTCCACTCTGGTCCAGACGTGGCCATTGGCGGAACCCTAGCAGGCGAAGTCCTCGAAGGGCGTGTGGCGGCTGTGGTGCAGATGGAGATGGTGGTGATGGTTTGGTAGGATGGTGTTAGCGTAAGCTCCCTCGCTGTTTCCCCGTTCACTGCCATCCTGCAAAACATCAACAAAATAGATCAATTACACCACAAATATGGAATTTTTACCGTAAGAACCTGGAATTATCACCACAAAAGCAATAGAGTTGCAACAGTTGATCAATTAGTTGAAAAAACCTGGCATTTGCTCACTCTGACAGACTGTAATACACTACAGGAAGTGTAGGGGGCGATGCGGCTTCTACTGTTTCATTTAAAAAGCTCTATAATGTTCATATGATCCACACAGTCGCTCTAACAGACTGTAATACACTACAGGAAGCGTAGGGGGCGATACGGCTTCTACTGTTTCATTTAAAAAGCTCTATAATGTTCATATGATCCACACAGTCGCTCTAACAGACTGTAATACACTACAGGAAACGTAGGGGGCGATACGGCTTCTACTGTTTCATTTAAAAAGCTCTATAATGTTCATATGATCCACACAGTCGCTCTGACAGACTGTAATACACTACAGGAAGCGTAGGGGGCGATACGGCTTCTACTGTTTCATTTAAAAAGCTCTATAATGTTCATATGATCCACACAGTCGCTCTGACAGGCTGTAATACACTACAGGAAGCCTAGGGGGCGATACGGCTTCTACTGTTTCATTTAAAAAGCTCTATAATGTTCATATGATCCACACAGTCGCTCTGACAGACTGTAATACACTACAGGAAGCGTAGGGGGCGATACGGCTTCTACTGTTTCATTTAAAAAGCTCTATAATGTTCATATGATCCACACAGTCACTCTGACAGACTGTAATACACTACAGGAAGCGTAGGGGGCGATACGGCTTCTACTGTTTCATTTAAAAAGCTCTATAATGTTCATATGATCCACACAGTCGCTCTGACAGACTGTAATACACTACAGGAAGCGTAGGGGGCGATACGGCTTCTACTGTTTCATTTAAAAAGCTCTATAATGTTCATATGATCCACACAGTCGCTCTGACAGACTGTAATACACTACAGGAAGCGTAGGGGGCGATACGGCTTCTACTGTTTCATTTAAAAAGCTCTATAATGTTCATATGATCCACACAGTCGCTCTGACAGACTGTAATACACTACAGGAAGTGTAGGGGGCGATACGGCTTCTACTGTTTCATTTAAAAAGCTCTATAATGTTCATATGATCCACACAGTCGCTCTGACAGACTGTAATACACTACAGGAAGCGTAGGGGGCGATACGGCTTCTACTGTTTCATTTAAAAAGCTCTATAATGTTCATATGATCCACACAGTCGCTCTGACAGACTGTAATACACTACAGGAAGCGTAGGGGGCGATACGGCTTCTACTGTTTCATTTAAAAAGCTCTATAATGTTCATATGATCCACACAGTCGCTCTGACAGACTGTAATACACTACAGGAAGCATAGGGGGCGATACAGCTTCTACTGTTTCATTTAAAAAGCTCTATAATGTTCATATGATCCACACAGTCGCTCTGACAGACTGTAATACACTACAGGAAGCGTAGGGGGCGATACGGCTTCTACTGTTTCATTTAAAAAGCTCTATAATGTTCATATGATCCACACAGTCGCTCTGACAGACTGTAATACACTACAGGAAGCGTAGGGGGGCGATACGGCTTCTACTGTTTCATTTAAAAAGCTCTATAATGTTCATATGATCCACACAGTCACTCTGACAGACTGTAATACACTACAGGAAGCGTAGGGGGCGATACAGCTTCTACGGTTTCATTTAAAAAGCCTCTATAATGTTCATATGATCCACACAGTCGCTCTGACAGACTGTAATACACTACAGGAAGCGTAGGGGGCGATACGGCTTCTACTGTTTCATTTAAAAAGCTCTATAATGGTCATATGATCCACACAGTCGCTCTGACAGACTGTAATACACTACAGGAAGCGTAGGGGGCGATACGGCTTCTACTGTTTCATTTAAAAAGCTCTATAATGTTCATATGATCCACACAGTCGCTCTGACAGACTGTAATACACTACAGGAAGCGTAGGGGGCGATACGGCTTCTACTGTTTCATTTAAAAAGCTCTATAATGTTCATATGATCCACACAGTCGCTCTGACAGACTGTAATACACTACAGGAAGCGTAGGGGGCGATACGGCTTCTACTGTTTCATTTAAAAAGCTCTATAATGTTCATATGATCCACACAGTCGCTCTGACAGACTGTAATACACTACAGGAAGCGTAGAGGGCGATACGGCTTCTACTGTTTCATTTAAAAAGCTCTATAATGTTCATATGATCCACACAGTCGCTCTGACAGACTGTAATACACTACAGGAAGTGTTTCATGTTTCATGTAAAAAGCGCCCCCTGTATTTTACAGTCATGTACATCAAGACGACAGTAATAACGTCAGGGTTCTAAGGGTTAAGTTGATAAGTTAATGAGGGTTAACTAGTGAAAATTGCATGTCTAAAATGCTACTTTCTCACATTAAACAGCTGATGAGAGTGACTCACTGCGTGATTTAGAGCTTCAGAAAGATCTCTCCCTCAGCCAAATGTCAGCATGATCTGATAAAGTAAATATCAAGGGCCAAATGCCAGAACACTGAACCATATTTCATACTCACCCATTAGAACGATCCAATAGTGCTCAAAAGTTTGGACAATGCTACTCAGAAAGGGGTTTCCATGGTTCTGTCCACAGGACACTATAAAAAAGTCCAGCTTAAATTTGTTGACCTCATTTTGTTACCTGAATCAAAACATTTTAATGTAATGTTTTTGTTTGTTTGTTTGTTTGTTTGTTTTTGCTTCATTTCAAACTGTGCCATCAGGGAAAGCACAAAAAAGATGATTAATACTCGCTTTATTTTTTAATTTACCCCAGACAATCTGAACAATCTTTGACAATATAGACCCCCATTTCCAAAAACTTTGGGATGCTGTGCAGATTCCAAAATGCAGTGATGTGCAAATCATTTAAACCCAATAGTTCATTGAAAATAGTACGAAGACAACAAATCGAGTGGTGAAACTGAGAAATGTTATTGTCTTTTGATAAATATATGCATATTTTAAATCTAATGCCAACAGCACATTCCAAAAAAGTTGGGACTCCAGCCGCACTGCTGTGTCTGATCCACTCACACCAGCGCAACACACACAAACACACCACCAGCATGTCAGTGTTACTGCAGTGCTGAGAATGATCCACCATCCAAATAGTACCTGCTCTGTGAGGGTCCATGGGGGTCCTGACCACTGAAGAACAGGGTAAAAGGGGGACTAACAAAGTATCTACACTACAGAGTAAGAGGAGCTGATAAAATGGACTGTAAGCGTAGAAACAAGGAGGTGGTCAGAACGTTATAACTGATGTATAAGGATTGTACTTTTTCAGATTTCAGTTCTAAATGACAGCGTCTTGCTGTGGAAACGTATATGAACGTATATTAAAATTCGATTTGTTTTTGCTTTGTTATGGAAATAACTGTGTCTTTGGTATCTCGCAGTGAATTTCTCTGCATAAGCAGTGACGCAGATGCAGGTCAAACAAATTCACAGCTGTAACTTGTTATTGAGAAAATTCCTGTGTGGATTAGTTTATAACCAGAAGCTCATTCTGCAAACAGTGCATCTGATCAGAGTGTAAACAAGAAGCCAGACAACATAATAATGACTCTATTCCTGAACGCTGAGCCCCTGTTTTTCCCTCTGCTCTGTCCATAGACCTGCACATCTGCGTGCTACACCTGTGCACCACCTGCTCACCTTAGCCTTCATGTCCTCCAGGTTGACCGTAGCCACAGTGCTGGCTGGGGGCTGTTTCTGCTGAGGCTGCGGCTTCTGCTCTTTCTGAGGCTTCAACAAACGCTGCAACCTGTGCTTAATCACCTATAGATAGATAGATAGATAGATAGATAGATAGATAGATAGATAGATAGATAGATAGATAGATAGATAGATAGATAGATAGACAGACAGACAGACAGACAGACAGACAGACAGCTTTTATTCCAGGCAGAGATATATATTTGACAAATTTCAGAATTTACATGGACAGGAGGAGAAAAGACATAAAGAAATGAGGCAAAAGGAGATGAGAAGAGGAGACAAGAAAAGATGAGACGAAAGGAGGAGACAAGAGGAGATGAGACAAGAGCAGAAAGGACATAAGGAAATGAGACAAAAGAAAACAAGAAAAGATGAGACAAAAGGAGACATGGTGAAGAGGAGACAACAGGAGGGGAGACAAGAGGAGAAAGGACATAAGGAAATGAGACAAGGAGACAAGAAAATATGAGGCAAAAGGAGACATGGTGAAGAGGAGACAAGAGACGATGAGACAAGATGAAAGGAGACAAGACAAGAGGAGACGGAAGAGCAGGAGATAAGACAAGAAGAGACAAGAGGAAATGAGACAGGAAAAGACAAAACGAGACAAGAAGAGACAAGAAGAGGCAAGAGCAGTGAAGACAGGACAACAGGAGATGAGTCGAGGCAAGAAAAGAGGAAACAGGAGGATACAAAGGAAGACAAGGGAACACAAACAAAAGGAGACAAGAGAAAATGAGATGAGGCAAGAAAAGACAGTAAGAGACCAGAGAAGAGGAGTCAAGAGCGGGCAAAACAAGAGGAGACAAGACAAGCAGAGAAAGAAGGAGACATTAGGCGACAAGTGGAGACCAGACAAATGAAGCGTCGAGAAGAGACAAGAGCAGATGAGACAAGAGACGAGAAAAGAGAGGATTTAATGGAGTGGAAGTTCTGCTCGATTTGATTCAGACCCCAGAGTTAGGCTTCATCTCCTCACCCACACACATCACTCAGATCTCCAGTGGAGGCTGATAGCGGTAACAGTGTTACGTTCACAGCACCAAGTTCTTTCAGTGAGGGCTAAACAGCTAAAACACTCCTTTACCTCATAAATATAGTCGAGGATCTCCAGCACTGTGAGAATACTGGCTCCTATAAACAGCCCCATCTGTCCACCAATGTCACCTGCGTTTAACACAAAAACAGAGGAAGGGTTTCATACAGACACGGCCGGAGAACACAGAACCAACCAACACCAACAGAGACCCGCATTCTAAAGTGGGCTGAAGGCTTTCTAGAGTTCCAGTAAAGAAACTGAAAAATTGTAGTGTTTAGTGAATTCTGATCATAATCAGATTCCTGCAGTTATCTGATTATTCAAATGCTCACACTCTTATTTCTTAGACCAGAGTAAGGTCTATAAATCTGATAAAGAGCTGGATTTGAGCTCAGCACTCAGATTTCTCAGAGCTGTGAGCTCTTACTCTGATTTCTTTCACATTTCTCAGTCTGAGCATGCGTGAAAACAGACGGCGGTACTGGAAATAAGCGGGCAGCGTCACCACGAGACGCAGCAAAACACTTTGGAGTGACCCTAAAACAGACTGCATCCAATTTTTTTATGCTCCAGATGATGTATGTCCATATTTTCAGGTGAAGTGGCACCACATTATTAATAAAAAGCTGTGGTTTGAGTTTTACGTTAAGTTCACATCAGGTCGTCTTCTGTGAGTTTATTGGCTGGTTGTACAGCAGAAATCTGATTACTGTCTGACTCTGATTACTGTAGAACCAGGCTTTCCCCATTATCTGATTACTCAAGTGCATGTAAACAGTGGGACACTTATACACTGTTGCTGTATAAGAAAACTACACAGATAGTTTTTATGGTGGAAAAACATTTGTTGATGTAACTTGAAATGTAAAGAGCTGCTGGTGTTTTTCAAACCATGTAAAAGAAGCTATGAAGGCAGAAATGTGCCGATAAACAGCGACAGAGGCTGAAAGGACCCACCTAATAATCCTGCAACATCATAAGCTTTCTTCTGCTCTATTGTTTCATAGTTCAGAGCTTCGAAGAAAATATCCAGAACAAGGAAATTATCTCTAGAAAAATAAGAAGAATATCAGAGGTCAGAAAAGTTCAGAAGCGCACAGTTTGCAGTTTATCAGAAATGTTTCGTGTCTGTTTGTTTTCTTTTTGCATTCCTTTGCTTTTTCAGTCTTGCGCTGGAGCTATGAGGCTAATGTGGCTAAAAGTAATGGAAGCTTATACCCCACCAATAAGCAACATGCTAATGAAATGCCTAAATCTTCACACACTTGCCTCCAGTCATGTCAGCTTCTTAAGTTCAAGACTGCGTGATGCAGTTTTATTTACAAAAGCAGACAAAATGATCTTTCATAGCGACACATGGTAGCAGCAGCCACTAGAATCCTGAATATAGGGTCATGGGATACAGCGTCACATCTGCTGCCGAGCATTCCCCTCCCTGCCACTGGAGGCAAACGCACACTAGGGGGCAGTGCGCACACTTGCCCAGAGCAGTGGGCAGCCCAATCCACAGCGCCCAGGGAGCAGTTGGGGGTTAGGTGTCTTGCTCAAGGGCATCTCAGTCACGTGCTGTTGGCTCTGGGGATCGAACCGGCGACCTTCTGGTCACGGGGCTGGTTCCCTAACCTCCAGCGCATGACTGCCCTAAAAACACTAGGAGGCAGTGAGCACACTTGCCCAGAGCGGTGGGCAGCCCAATCCACAGCACCCGGGGAGCAGTTGGGGGTTAGGTGTCTTGCTCAAGGACACCACAGTCACATGCTGTCGGCTCTGGGGATCGAACCGGTGACCTTCTGGTCACGAGGCTGGTTCCCTGACCTCCAGCCCACGACTGCCGCAAGTTGACCATCTTGTCCAAGTCTTGTTTGGACAATTCTGAGCGTTTGGCTTCGTTTTTTTCTGGGATTTTGATCTTTTGCTTTGTTTGTTCTTGACTAGTCTTTTGGATTTGCCCCTTTGGATTTGTTTGCTAATTGTGATCTGCTTTTCGGAACCTCTGCTTGTTATTATCTACTCCGATATCTGGTATTAAACTTGCATTTGACTCCTTATATATTGTGTGAAACACTTCCTGACATACAGGATGTCAAATAAATTAATAGAAGCTTCCAAACTTACTTTTTAGGTACATTAGCCTAACATAAGCGAACATGTCTTGGCTGATCGACTTCGTTTTGGGTAAGGAGGAAACTGTGTTATCGTGAATAATGTCATCGCTGTGGTTTGGCCATCATAGATCACCGCCAAACATCTTCCCTGATAAAACGCAGCGCTGACTGTTTTACTGCTTCTATACATCAGTTCTGCAAAACTGTCCCGGTTTCTCCTCGCTCTTGCGTCCGTTTCTTGCCCTGTGTTGTAGCCATGTGCTTTCTGTCATGTGCTTGTGTTTTTATATTGGTTCTTGTGCTCCGCCCTTTCCCCGCCTTCCCCATTAGTAACTTCACCTGTCTGTGGTCTCTGTCTCCTCCCTTTCCCAGGTGGTCCCCATTTGTTGTAACCTTTATCTAGCCCTTTGTTTCAGTCAGTGTTTGTCTGGTCTACTCACCATTCGTCACTTTGTCTGATGTACAGTGCTGTGTGAGAGTTTCAGGCATCTAAGCAAATTTTACACAGTTGACCCAATTGAGTTTATCACAATATACATTAGAATAAAGTCGCATTCATAATTCAAATAAACAGAAAAACAATAAAAAGTATCCAGAATTTCTCAGGTCTACTGACAGATAAGAAACCGATAAAAATGTTGATGTATGTAAAATGAAGCTGACCTGATGTAATCCTCTGATTTGTGGTACTTCCTGCTCAGGTAGCGAGCCGACCCTTTACTGGGAATCTTCACCATGGAGAGTTCTTTACCGTAGCGGGTCAGATTACAGGGAGTTTCACACGGACACGAGTCCCCCGAACTCTTCTGTAACAGAGCTGGCAAAACACAGACACTTCACTTCTTTATTACACTTACAGTTTAAAGAGCCCAGATATGATTTTTTCTTTTATTTCACTGTGTTCCCTGTGATCCACGCATGAGTGTAAGAGTATTAAGTCAACAGTGGGAATGGGAAGAGTATTCTAGATCAGAATGGGGAAGCATTCTAGACCATTCTGGAACAATGTGAATGGGGTGGGGTTATTCTAGAATATTCTGGAACAGTGTGAATGGGGTGGGGTTATTCTAGAACACTGCTGTTGGGGAATTATTCTAGAACATTCTGGAACAGTGTGAATGGGGTGGGGTTATTCTAGAACACAGCTGTTGGGGGATTATTCTGGAACATCCTGGAACAGTGTAAATGGGGGTATTATTCTAGAATATTCTGGAAAAGTGTGAATGGGGTTATTCTAGAACACTGCTGATGGGGGATTATTCTAGAACATGCTGGAACAGCATGAATGGGGTGGGGTTATTCTGGAACAGTGCTGATGTGGGATTATTCTAGAACATTCTGGAACAGCATGAATAGGGGATTCCTCTAGAACAGTGCGAATGGGGGGGATTATTCTAGAATAGTATGAAAGGGGGGACCATCTAGAACAGTGAGTAGAGGAGAACATTCTAGTACAGTAGATAAGTATGAATGTGGAGAAACATTCTAGAGCACTGTGATTAGGGGAAACATTCTGGAACAGTGGGAATGTGGGATGTACTAGAACAGTAAAAATGGAGAACATTCTAGAACAGCATGAATGGGGAAAACATTTGAGAACAGTGTAAATGGAGGAGAGCGTAATGGAACAGTGTGAATGAGGGGAACAGTCTAGAAAAGTGTCAATGGAGAAGAACATTCTAGTACAATGAGAATGGGAAAAATTCCAGAAAAGTGTGAATGTGGTAAACATTCTAGGCCGTTGTAAATATGGAGAACATTCTAGAGCAGCATGAACGGGGAAAACATTCAAGAACAGTGTGAATAGAGAGAACGTTTTAGAACAGTGTCAATAAAGAGCACATTCTAGAAGAGTCTGAATGGAGGAGGATATTATAGAACAGCTTGAATGGACAAGGATATTTTGGAACATTGTGAACTGAGAAGAACATTGTAGAACCGTATGAACGGGGAGAGTATTTGGGAATTGAATAGTTGTATTGTAATCTATGAAGTTTATTCTTCTGGCATGTGTGCTTTATGTGGTTGTTCTGTGTATTATCTAGCGCTTAATGTGTTTATTTGTGAATGTTCTGTAAATATCTGTGACTGTTAAATGGTGTGTAATTTATGATGCTGTCTTTATGTCAAAAAAAGAGAAATGACCCCAGTGAAGAAATAAAGCATTCTAGTTCTTCACCATCCGGCAGCTGTGTGTGTGTGTGTGTGTGTGTGTGTGTGTGTGTGTGTGTGTGTGTGTGTGTGTGTATGTGTGTGTGCAGGTGTTCTAAGCACACCTGAGATTTATCGCTTCATTCATCAAACTCCCACTGTAAATAACCACACAGACAGAGTTCTGCATTTCAGTTCACTCTCAGCGTGTAATTCAACTTTAATTATGGCTTTGAAGGACATCCAGAAAAGCACACACACAGACACACACACTCACACACACACACACCCACACACACAGACACACACACAGACACCCACACCCACACACACACACTGGAAGTGTGTCTCCCCCCTGAGGCAATACTATAACTCATACAATGCTTTAAATATTAGCAAGATCAGAGCTGAAAACTCACGGAAAACTCCAGAAAAAACAGAACAAATCCCAAAATCACATACAGGACCCGTCCAAAGTTTGGACATTCCTGATTGAATAAGTGTTTACACAATCTTTAAGACTGTAAGCCTAATCTAAATGTCTTAACCCTTAAACTTACTATTCAGTAACTACTAGTAATGACCCATTAAAGCCTTCAGGGAGAGTCTGATGATTTCGGTGAAACTATAAAATTATACCTGTAATTTAATCGAATCGTGACGCTTGTTGTATTTAGACTCTGCATGTACTGCATTAATACTCCTATTTCAGAACGGGTAAAATCTTGAAATGCCCAATGAAAAATGATTGTCCTCTATGTGGTACCTAGATGGATACGTCTAAGCGAGCTCTCCCATTGGCTAGGACTTCAGGAGCTGGACTCAAGGCCTATAGTGTAAGTTTAACCACTAACATGATTCACAGTGGATTCAACCAATTATGCTTTTATTTTCAATTCCGTGACAAACAGAATCACTCTAGACCATTTGGAAGTTCTAGATACGTTACTGACTCTGAATACAAAACATAGTCTAATGAGGTTTCAATTAGTTGTTAGGAGTGGAAAACAGTGGCAGAAGCAGCTTCACTGAAAGACTCACCGTGAAACGGCTACAAGGTAAAATGTGTTTCAGTGTCTTTGTTAGCTTAGCGCTAAAACACTACTGGAATTCCATAGGAGGGCTTGCAAAACTGAACATTAGTAGTGTTTTTTCTACTCATTATACCAAGTTTTGACATTTGTGGCCCGAACTGAAGGCCTGGCTCCATTGGTTGCTGTTCACTATGGTAACCACTATAAATGATGCAGTATTTTCTTTGAAGCTGGTATTATTATGTAATGTCATAATGAGAGTGAGAGGGTTTGAGGGGTTAATTGCTGTAAATCTGTTTCCGTTTTGTGTTTACAGGACATGCCTGCAGCTGTGTACATGGGAGTGCTCTAGTTGAATGTTATCTGCCCTTATTTTCACACTGTGTTCATGTGTATACTTGTGTAAAGTATATAATTAGGTGTCTATTTGTGTTAGTGTTGGATCTCAGAGGAAGTGGTGGGCCTTTTACCTGAAAGACAGAACATTTTCTCTGAAGATATTTCTCTGATAATTTCTCCTCTTTCCTAGGCAGCGGTCATTTGTGGGGTACCTCAGAGCTCCGTCTTGGGCCCTAATCTGTTTTCATTTTGTATGCAACCCAACTGCACCACATGGTTAAACCTGGTGAAAATCTTTCAGTTGTTACCCGGATATTAAATGTTCAATGCCTAAAAACGTCTTCCAGTTAACTTCATGAATCCCAAGCTTATTACATACTAAGGCTTATTATTCAGTAACTACAGAGATTTCAATGCAAACTGGCTGAGCTGTTCTTAGGGTATAGTGTGTAATAAAACGTTGGGTCCACTGGTGGGTTTAAGAGGTTAAACACCAGCAAGACATACTTTATTAGAGCTGTAGCTGACAACATGGGAGCACTATCAAACAATATGCTTATTTATGCTATTTATTTATTTATTTATTTATTTATTTAGTGTCATTTTCGACTCTGCCCTCTGGGAGAGGAAGCTCTTTCCAGCTGAAAGCTTTTGCCAAAATGAATGCACCTTGTCATTCAAAGATGGGGAAACATTTATTCATGCTTTTATTTCTTGTTTTATTGCAGCTCTCTTCACACAGGACTCTGTCAGTCAACCCTGCAGGTGGGTCCCAAATGCAGACACTTGGCTTCTGACCGGTACCAGAAAAAGGGAAAGCGTCTCCCCTGTCCTGGGCTTCTTTCACCGGTTACCAATCCAATACAGAATCAAATTTAAGTCTTTGTTTTTTGGTCATCAGAGATCTCATACAACAGAAAAAGCTTAATTCAGCCCCTCAGATTTACAGTTTTTATCTTGAAATTCATTCATTCATCACTTTTAATTGCTTAATCCAGACAGAGTCACGGTAGCAGTTGGGAGAGCAGACAATTCCAGTCGACCCTGTCCCCCACAACTTCCTCCAACTCATTCAGGGAATCCTGAGCTGCTCCCAGGCCAACTTGGAGATATAATCCCTCCAGTCAGTCCTAAGATGAACCTGGGGTCTCATCCCAGTCAGCTGCACCTGATAAATCCCCACCAGGATGCATCCTAATCAGATGCCTGAACCACCTCAACTGGCTCCTCTCAATGTGGAGGAGTAGCAGCTCTGCTCTGAGCTCCTCCCGGATAACCGAGCTCCTCACCCTGTCAGTAGAGTTCAGCCGCCACCATGTGGAGAGGCTCATTTCCGCCGCTCGTATCCCTGATCTCATTCTTTTGGTCATTATGCAAAGCTCATGGCCATAGGTGAGGGTTGGGATGTAGACCAACCGGTAAACAAAGAGCTTCGCCTTATGGCT